>NC_092019.1:23423827-23608827 GCF_042242105.1 Pempheris klunzingeri | reverse complement strand
AAGCTTATTAGAAGCTGTCACATGAAGAGCCTGCTTTATTTTACAGTTAATGAGTGTCAAAGACAGGTCGAGAAGCTCTGCACATTATCTGCTTCTCTTTTCACTTCACCGAAATGCAAATATTGTCCAAACTTTTTCTTTCGCTGAACAAAAAAACTCAATGAACATTCAAGATGATTCGGTACGCTTGACGCTCGGGGCTTGCACAGCCGCAGCGACAGGGGTGACACCAAAGAGCAACGCGTGTGCAGAATTACACCGTTAACTTTGATGTTGACGATTAAAACGCACGGCTAAATAAGACATGCCAACACCACTGTAAATATTAATTTCACTGATGTTTATATTTCCGAGCCGTGGTCGATTAATAAGTAGAGTGATGCGCGCTCTGGGGGTTTTAAAGTCAGCAGAGAGTAAATGGGTTGATTTTCTACGTGCCTAACTGCCTGTAAACAGAAAATAATTCTCCTCTCGTCACGAGCGTTTGAGTGGTGCTCTACTATTTTTAAGCTGGTGTTGTGACCTCTGTCTGTTTCTCTGTTTCCACCAGATCGTTTCAATTAATCGCCTTGACTTTATTGTGACTTTTCTGCTGTAACTGCTCGTATCCTGATTAGGTTTTGACTAAATGTCTCCAATGGTGAAGCATGACTTGTTGTCTACATGTTCTGAACGTGTGTGTGTGTGTGTGTGTGTGTGTGTTTATCCAGCACATAATTTGCTGTTGTTGTCTGTAAACCTCATATGTATGTGATCTGATGTTGGCTAATAGTGTTCCTGGTAGTTTTCAGCTCCTAAACTTGAATAAAAACAGCAGCGAAATGATGTAAAGATCCTGCTTTCTTGACGTATTATCAGCAAAATGCACTTAAAGTATCACAACTAAAAGTACCCATTCTGCTCATGTTATTATAATTATTATCACTTATGGCAGATTAGATTATTAGATTGTCACTGATGCATCAGTAGTCATCAGTGCATCAGTAACCTGCTATAGTTAGTAGTAAACATGGTAATGTTTTCCTCTGAATTGTAGTGGAGGAGAAGTAACATAAAATGGAAATACTCAAGTACAAGTACCTCAGTGTTGTACTTCAGCACAGTACTTGAGTAAACGTGCTTTCCACCACTGCTCTTGAGTGAGTTGAGGGTTCGCTCAGCACTCATGGAACACCGTCCAAACACATTTGATAAATGAAAAGATGCATTTTTCTGTTTTTGAAAACGCTGGCACAAATGATTGTTGGTGTTTTGATCACTGCGGACTTAAAAACAGCAGCGATCATACATCTCATGTTGTATTTTAGTTTTCATGCCGGTATGGACCCATGTGTCTCAAACCAAGTCATATACTCTCTCGTAATTCCTGACAAAGATTTGCCGCAAGACTTTACAAAAAAATCAGAGGCAGTGTAGATTGCTGCACAGTTTGCTGTCAGTTTGCACAAAAGAAGTTGAAATAATGTCACAGCGCTGGAACTTTTAGGGTCTAATTGACAAAGTAGCCTAAAACGACTACAAAACTATTTCTGAGTGCAGGGATTTTTATTTTATCTGACATTTATTCAGTTATTCCTTTCCTGTTACTGAGCCTCTCTTTAAAAAACATGATAAAAAAACCCAAAACATGATTATCAGTCTGATATGTTGGACTGACAATCGTGTTATTTTAGAGCCATGTGCTCCAGTGACCTGATCTGCTGAAGGGTACAATAGAGTCTTTATGCGACAGGGGCCATGACCCCTAAAACAACAACAAAGTCTATTGACGCGCTCACAATAAACATCCCAGGAGACTTCAGCTGCTCATAGAGAACATACAGTGACTGCTGATGTAACTTTTTGATAACCACAAACTGGTCTGAAGAGAGGAAAAAGATACAGATTTAGCATTTGTAGAAATCCCCCTTTTTCACTGGTTGATGCTGCAAAAACTGCAGATCTAACCAAATGTAATAATCTTATATTTCACTTCAGAATGCAGTTTATCTCTTTGTTAGTATAAGTGGATTATCGAGTGCTTTCTAAGGAAGATCCTTTCACCTAATTAAAGTCTTTCCTCGTCTTGATGAGCAACTTTGTCGTTGAGTTTGTCTTTAACTACATGTAAGAGAAGCGTCTGTACAAAGGGCTTCTTTTGCATTAGCAAGGCTTAACTAGATTTCTTGAAAATCAGTCTTTTTGATCTTATTTCAAGATATTATGTGCTGTAACGACAGTCTGAGCGTCTCATTTATTTTAAGACATCCTATCAAGTGAAATTGCGCTGGCAGCCGAATTTGCTTGTTTTGAGCGCGAGCATGTTCATATCTGGAAAGTTTGGCCTTCGTCTCATTGTAGCAAGAAATGGCCGAAAAGTCTGATTTTGCAACAGGAGTTAAACGTAAGAAGCAATCTTTTGCCGCGGCCGTGTGGTAAAACGATCTAAACATTTCCTGCAGCCGCTGACGCAGGACAGACGTCTGCTCCGGTGCACTGACGTTGTGGGAGTTGTGAAATTGTTTGTTTCTGCATAAAACCACACAGGCTGGGAGTTGCAGTTACGATAATTGCTTAATTGTTCTATTTATACGCCGAATAGGAACGACCTTGCGTCGTATCGACAGCATCAGCGATGGCTGCGCCCCTTTGTGCCAACATCTTTCAAAGCAGGAGGGATGACACACGGAAAGAGAGATAAAAAATAAGACGTGTAGCTCCCTCTCCACAAACACACATGTGCACATGTATTACCGTTTCCAAGACGATACGGAAGCCTCCATATCAGGGGTCTGTCTGTGTCTTTGGCCTCGCTGTTGTCGTTCCCCGCACAATGAAATTATACCATAGCAAGCAGCATCTCATGGAGGCAGATTCAAGGCCCATTTATTTGAGATTGCTTTTAGTGTAATTCAATAAAGCCTTTTTTACTCATTTATTTCCATGGTGAAATTCATGCTGAGGAAAACCAGGGCTGTATTTCCCTCATTAGCAGTAATAATAACCATAATAACAATAATGGCATTAAAAAGCAATCATTTGAAAGATCCTGCCGTCAATGTCAGGCTCAAACAGAAAATATAGCTGGACGCTGGACATTATTTTTTGGTATTTATGGGAGACAATTTAGCAAAGGCTTTATTATCATAACACGTAGATGAATTACACAAATCAGACAAAGTACTCTGCGCCCATAAAAGCTGAATCAGAAACAAGAGTTGCTGTGTTTTTTTTTTTGCGTTCAGCTAGATGATGAGTTTTGTGTGTGTTGTTAGGTTTTCAATTAGATTTTAAGTTTTGTCGAGATAAGAGAACAGAGAGAAATAGTGGAGTGAAATAAGGGACCTGAGAACGACACATAAAAAGGGACGGCGGTGTAATTATGAAAGGGAGGTAAGCGGGAGAGGGTAGAAAGAGGATTGAGAAGACAGCAGAGCAGCGGGATCCACAACTCCACCGTCAGATCCATTTTCCACCACTGGAGGCCAACTGGCTATCAAGATGGTGCTTCCGTCGCTGAGGCTTACAGATGAAAACTTGGTTCCCCTGCTGATCTGCGGAGCAAGCACAGCCTCCCTGAATGCCCTGCAAAAATAAATATTTGAATATTCTCCGGCACTCCTAAACCAGCTTAAATTGGATCATTTTATTTTGCCGCTTGCCCTTGCCAAAATGCCAAAAGAGTGTGGGTCTTGGCGAGCCTTTCACGCCCAGGCATGCCACCCTCCCCCCGGCCCTGCCCACCCTCTGCACTATCAGCTGACACAGAGTCTGCCCCCGGGCCGCCTCCTTTCTCCTCGGCCACACTCCTGCTGTGTGGAGCTGGCAAACCGAGCCCACACAGACACCGGTCTAAACCGGCCATGCGTCCAGAGCGCACCGGCGTCATCAGCATCAGGTGACTCTGTCATCACAGCCGTCACACACACACACACACACACACCAGAAGACGAGCAGGATGTGCTGTGTCTTCATCTGGCCTGCGCAGAGAGTTCCAGCACTGCTGACTGTGGGGCGGACTGATCTGGTGAACATGTTGGACGTCCATCTTTCAGAAGAGCGATCCCACAAACCGTACTTCAGTAAAAACAAGAAAAAAGTGCCTGTGCTGAAAGAATGTGCAACATTTTCTCAATTCATATTCCTTTGATTAGAATAATTCTAGAGGTAAATAATTAGTTTTATTTAGCAGAGATGTCACAAAGTGCTTTACAGGGTAAATCTACACGCAGACAGCAAACACAATAACACCAGAAGACCAAATAATTACAACACACAAAAACAACACAAAGGCCAATGAGCTGCTTTTTAAAAGTGTCCAGAGGAAGAGAGTTCTGAAGCTTAAGAAACACAATCTCAAAAGTACGGTCTAATTTAATTTTACTCCTCAGCTGAGGACGAACCAGCAGTCCCTGATCTGAGGACCTTAGACACCTGCTGGTGACGTAGGGCTGCAGAAACAAGTGTTCTAAGTGTATAAGCATGATGTAGTTTAGACCTCAGTGTGATAAACCTCCAGTATTGTAGAAAAAATATCCAAACCACATCCATGAGCCACACAGTCGGGGGACATGTTGCTTCATTACCATTAACACACACCACATACACTGTCCCGCTGCTGAGTGTGTATAATGTATTAACAATAGACCCCAACAAATGCAGCATTTCCCCCATTTTGAGTAACGTTTGCTGAGAACAGCAGTGGCCAGCTGTTTCAGGATACTACTGAGCCGTTTATTTTCAAATTAAACTATAACCAATTTTAAGGATTTGTGTCTTCTGTAGGAACTAATGAGCTTGGGGGCACAGACAAGAAAGTTGGAGCGTATTGGGAGACGGACCAAAAGTTTTTTGGCCTTTAATGGGATTTGTTGACCATAAGAAAAATATGGGCATATTTCTTTAGTGTTGTCCTTTAAAGAACCTGCCACTCTGTTTAAATTCTAGCTCCCTGACTACATATTACATATGTAACATTGTTTCTGATCATTTTGGAATCACACAGTAAGATTTTATTCCTGTACAGTATGAAAATATCGATCCATCACCCATCAAGTCTGCTTTTCTTTTTTTTTTTCCCAAAATGAATATATTGCATCATTATGCAGTTTAAGTAAAGATTTTGAAAATTCAAAAAGTTCATGCAAGGATAGCTCAACATTTACATAACCCAGGGACGAAAATAGATTTCAATTTGTAAAACACCTCAGCATGGTTTGCAAAATGGTTGGTTATGATGAAACGTTTAAGCAGTGTAGATATAGTATATAGTATAGATAAGGATAATGGATGCAAAACCACTGGTAGGATCCTTTTATGGACTCAAAATGACAAAGTATGACAACGATGAAGAGAGATTTTATCTTAGTGTGGGAGGTCGCTGGTGTGATTGTCTAAAGGCTGAACTATAAATGAAATGGCAAAAGCGATGAGGGCAGATTTGTTGAGTTGTCAAAAGTAGTCTGAAGAAAAACACGTATCGATCCTGATGAGTCCTCGCGCTGAAAACTTGCTGTTCACTCTGCTGCCGTCGCTCAGGCAAACTCTCGGGGTGTGTTCAGTTTAGTGTCTGTCAGGGCCCAGCTGTCCCCAGGCAGATCAACAGCAAGCTAGCAGCCCACTATCTGCCCCCAGCACCGAAGGCATTTGCTGCACTGCTGCAAGTGTAAATTAGGTATCGGAGCCTAAACAGTTTTACTGCAGCTCTCGTCTCACTCGCTGCATTTCAGAGTGGATTACAGCTCGTGTCTGTGCGCACACACCGGGAAGTGTGCAGACTGAGATGAGAAAAATGCTCAAAGTGAAACAACTGGCTGCTGAATGTGCTATTTTGCTCGTTCTGAAATTAAATTTGTGATTTAATACACTGCTGTGTTTTTTTTTTTTTTTGTTTCTTTGTTGTTGTTTTTTTTTGTTTTTTCTTCTTCTGAAGTTTGCCGACAACTTCTGGGAAATGTTTGGCCAGCACCTGCATGATTAATATTTAATGTAGCTGATTTGGAAGTAAGTATTTACATGGCCTTTAATTACTCAGGTCAATTCAAACTTACATTTATTGCTGCTTTTTTTCCAGATATTCACTCTTTTTTGTGCACAACTCATCAAACTGCTTTCATCAGTTGTCTATAATTGCCTCATTAGAGTTCTCCTAATTATAGTGATCAAGGAATCTTCCATACATATCAGAAAAATGAAAAAAAAACCAAAAACATTTCTCTCCACTTCGGTAATGGAGTTTATTAGATTCATTTTGACAAAGTGATCACAGTGGAAGACATGCTATGTTATTGTAATGTATGTAGCCACTGGTGCTCATCTCCTTTAAAAGGCTGTGTGTTGAACAACTCTAACCTTGTGAGCCATCTGGCTTCACCAGGCTCAAATTTCCGTTTTTTTTTTTTGCAAAGCAATCCATTCTGAAAGCCCGAAAAAGAGCTTCCAAGATCCAGATGGCTGGTGAGGTCGCACTGCTTTTGATTTGCCTTGGATCTCTGATAACAGTCTGTCTGAACAACCTCAAGGTGGTGGAGTTAGACTGGCCATGAATTAGGGCCAAACTCCTTAAAGCCCACGTGTGTGTTCTCTTTAATGGTAATTTAAATGAACGTTCTCACATTTTGAGAAAACAAGACGGCTGAACATAATTTATGCAAACATGGTGGCTCTTTAATTTTGTACACGTTTTCATATTTGTAATCCTTCAGTGTTTACAAGAAGCTGAGGACCAGCGTGTTTGGTCGACTCAAACCAATGGGTTTTTGCCTCGGTGCTCCATCAAGGGTTTCTGATGAAATGTTCAAATTTCTTTCCCAATGAGCACTGAGTTGGTGATTTGCAGGTTAAAGGTTGCATCTGACTGATTTTCTAACAACTCAATTGAAGTAGTAGTCACTAAAACTCTGGTGATCAATTTAATTTCAGTATAATAATCATGATATTGTGAAAAATTCTTTTTTTTTTAAAGATTTAATTCTCACTTCCTGCATCGTCTCTGTATGGCAACCACGTTATCATTAATGTTAGGGAAAGATCGTGGTTACAGTTAACAAAAATGTGAATATTATTCTCAGGGCTGTGACACGACACACTCTTGACACAAGCGTCACCTGATGTCCGTGCACGTTACTTCCTGCTTTCGCTCTGAAAGGTGGCCCTAGACGTAAACCGTGGGGGGGGCAGAATCCATCAAATGTGGACATAATTCCAAGGATAAAGGGCTGAGTAATTATACTGTAAATCAAATGTAGGCGGTCCAACTAAAACGTTGATTCTACCGTTTTAAGTGACTGTGACACGACAAGATGTAGAACCATCTGTAGGACTTCGACGTCTGAAAACCTTTTTTCTTTCATGACGTGTCCACATACATCTGCTTCCCTCCCTGCTTTCTAAAAACCACGGTGTCGTGCGGTATGTGCGGGGACGCCGGGCCGAGAGCGGCTGATTAAAACCTCCAAACTACAAAATCTGTCTCACAAAAGGCATGCATGCTTACAATTTGTGATAATATGAGGCACTGTAACAAGTGATAGAAGTGTGTTATGAAAAGCAATATTTTACAGTGTGTGATATGAATACTGGGTAATTTTGCTGTCATAAAACAGGGGGGAGTGGGAGGTAATGAATATTACACCGTCTGGTCTGTCCAGCCCCCCTCCCCTTCTTTTATGTCTCTAACTCTCTCTCTCTCTCTCTCTCGCATGCAGCTGTAGCGTCCTCGGGGCTACTGGCTAACCAGATCAGGTGCTAAATTCACTAATTGAATAATTTCACTGGTCTCCACAATGGGCCCCTTTGAAAAGCGCCTGCTCTTTGTGTCTGTCCTCGAGTGACTGAAAGTGGTACAGCCTTTTAAATGAAAGAGTAACGCAGGGCTGCTGCAGTAGAGTAAATGCACCGTGATGATGTGCTGGCTTTGTGTTGCAGTGTTGTTTAACAGGACCAGCCACAAAGTATCTTGGCCCTCAAGTGCATTGGATATCAATGAGAATGGTTTCACAGCAAAGTCTGTTGAAGCAGATTTGTTGAGATTGGATATTTGCCTGTTGAAATCCTGGGATTGACTTAGAAAGTCAGTAACACCCTTAATTCTTTCAGAATCAGCTCTGCAGTAGTTACTGTGGATGATGCTTGGATGATGCATTTAACCCCTAATTAGCAGCTCAGGTTTTTTGTGAAAGGAGCACAAAAGCTATGATACAGATTGTTTTTTATTGTGGACACAAATGATCCTCTTTCCCTCTTAGACTGTAAAATGTTATGTGCTGGATGAGGCTGGCAGCAATCTATATGTGTTGTGTCCATCTTTCAGTGCTTTACAACTTCCCTACCCTGTCTGTGGCTCAGCCCAAAGCCCACTCCTTCCTACTAAAGATGCAATTAATTTTTTTATTTTTCCCCCACAAATTTTTACTTTCATTGAAAAAAAAAAGGATGAAATAATTTCGTGAAACTGCCGGGCACTGTACTTATTAGCAAACGTTAACGTCAGACTGGACAAAATAGTATTTGTTGGAGACTATTTTCAGCCATAAATACACATTCGATGCTCTGATGAGTATTTACGGCAGGAGTACGGTAAATGTGGGATTGATTCAAAATAAACTACAGTGTGTGTGTGTGTGTGTGTGTGTGTTTTCATGGTAATGAAGGAACATGTCACCCTGTGCATTAGTGTGACTCACTTTATGGCACAGAGCTGTTAACTCTATGGCCACGCAGGCGACATTTATTAGTACTTCTAACACAAAACCAACCTTGAATTTGCAGAATTAATTCACGAGTTGTTTTGGTGTTTTCTTGTTTTTATTTGTTGATGATGCATCAGCAGACTTTTAAAGTTTGGATTGACCTCTCGAGTATTCTAAAAGTTTTCTAAAATTATTCTGAAGACCTCAACATAAACAATAACCTCTTTTTCCATTTAAGTACCGATACGGTTGTAAAATGCACCTCATCTGCTATCTGACAATATCACTGCTAGCTTCATTATAAGTGAATGATCTTTATGAGTAAAATAGTCAAACCCAAAACAGCACAACTGTGTGTTTTTATGGCTGCACCACTTTATCAAAGGGAAGTATTCCAGATGTGGCGTGCATCATTTTTTTTTTACACTTTTCCTCTAAATTCTCTCTCGAAAATTTTTGGTGTCTTTTAGAACTTTTGGATCTCCACTAGAATTTCAAATAAAGTTTTGTGGATTTGACCAATGTTTGGCTGCACTTAATAATGTTCAGTTAAATAGTCAAACCCAAGATGGGATCTTGGACTATTACAAACATTTTATGGATGTCTTGCACAAATCCAAAGATTCAGGGACTGAATTGTCACGTGTGTAAACGTGATAAACCGAGAATTTCATACAATGAAAACTTAACATGTGTGGAGCCGTGTTACACACACACGGTGTGATAGCCTGACAGATACATACTGGAGATACACACAGTTAGACTAAGTCGCAGCATGTCACCATACTGCCATCTTGCTTTTTCAGAACAACACTTTTTTCTGAAACACTTGCCAGTGATTCAGCGCTGAATATTTCTCTCCCTCTTTATGTGTTAACCACTAACCCCCAATGCAGTGTTAAACACTACAACGTGATACTAGAGTAATCCGGAAGCAGCGATTTAACAATTTACCCGCTCCAACCTCCAAACTGTTTTACCTTAACTCAACCTTTCCAGCTCAGCCTACTTGTGTGTGTGTGTGTGTGTGGGGGGGGGGGTTAGGGTTGGGCATATCGTTTTGAGGTTTGTTTTACACATGACTGAAATATCTTTTGACTTTTTAAGCAACTATTGGCGGTAAAATGAGGTTTCCTTGTCTTTTGACACTGAAACTGTGTCACTGTGTTGTTGCCTCCGGAGTCCTACAGAGGTTTTGAGTTTCGGCAGGTCAATATATGTGAACGTGTTAGAAGGAAAACTTTATTTAAGAAAAAAATGCAGAATGTATGCTCAAGTTCGACATCCTCACAAATGGACTTGCTGTCCCTGTTGAATCCTCCACCTCGTCGTCCAGCCCGTTTAAGATTCATCCAAAGCTCTGAGCCCCTTCAAAACTTTCTGCCTACTTTGAAGTTATCTTTGTACCACTTTGGAGCCAAGAGCCTCGTGGTCGTGGATCTCCTCGTGCAATCCATCTCAAAAACTGAACGGTCTTTGGCACCCTGCTGGCCTCACCCAGAAATCTTTGTCCCCAATTCCCTGAGCTTTTGGTTTGATGGCTTGAGTTCCCTTAGCACTGCTCCAACCAGACCGGTGGATGTCGAATGCTTTCGCCTCCATTTTCTCAACTTGTGACCATATTTTCCTACTTTAGATTGACCTCTTTGATTCCCTCTTTGTGTTGGAACCAAGATTATAGGAACGGGGCTATGAAGGGGGAAAGAAGCTGCCAAGTGGCTGAGTGACGAGCTGCCTTTCCTGGGCCGCTCAAGCCTCAAACCTCGCCGTGCCATCCCCACTTCGGCCTGAGCCAGTCTATATGACTTATGGAGTTTGGGCCCCTCCATTGCCAATCCCACTTAGAGTGCAGTTTTCTGATAAACAAAAGCACATTCAAGCTTTAGCTTCTCATTTCACACTATGTGCTTTGGCTGGAGGCAATGCTTTCCTGGAGCCCC
The DNA here is from genome assembly GCF_042242105.1 of Pempheris klunzingeri. NCBI lineage: Eukaryota > Metazoa > Chordata > Actinopteri > Acropomatiformes > Pempheridae > Pempheris > Pempheris klunzingeri. The sequence goes on along the minus strand of NC_092019.1, from coordinate 23,598,218 downwards.
TGGCCTAGAGTCCAAAGAACGGCTCCAGTTGGCTTTCCTTTTAAAAAAAAAAAAAAAGAGGGGGGGGAAAGACGCCACATGTGGAGGATTAGGCCCCATCTTTCATCCTCCACGCTCTCTGCTCGCCCTCCACCACCAGAGCCATCTATGCTCCCGGTGAGCTGCTGAACCAGCCCCGTGGACACATGCATGCACGGTAGCTGTTCTCTCTCTACCTCCAACACAAACTCACCTGACTCTCTCTCTCTCTCTCCATATCTGTCCCACCCTCATCCCCCCCTCCGGCTCTTTTAACCGTGCACAGGGATTGCAAACATGAACACACAATCTCCCTCTTTCTGTCTGCGCTCTCTTTCGGAGCTCGAGTTGGATTTAAACTTTTAGTTTGATGCGGGGGCGCACATATCCCTGGCTATTGTAGGAGGGAGTACTCCTGACTTTGACAAAAGCTGTACAGTTGTGATTCTGAATATTCTTACAGTAAAGTTTGTGGGCTAAGCTGAGACGGTGATACAGTTTTAATTCCATAAATTGTCCTCATTGTGTCCATGCATATTTTCACATACGCCTGTGCCTCTGAAACCTGGCAACTATAGCATTCACCAGCACTGTACATATGGTGCTTCAATCGAGAACCTGTCCCATTGACTGCAAATTTATTCCATGTCACTCGTGTATATCTTGAATATACTTAACCTGTTAACTGCGAACGGTGCACCAGATGGATCGAAGGATGAGAATAATGTAAACATGATACTTAATGCTCTTTCTATTAGAAATGTCAGAGCTCAGATCTGAAGGCGAGTGGCACCCGTCAAGGCCCTTTGTCTCCCGTTAAGCAGAGATACCAGAGCGGTTATTAGTGATGCGCGTGAAACGCTAGCCGAGGCGCATGATGACCCTCGGGGCCTTGCCTGTCTCAGGGAACAGATGTGCCACCCACTCGCAACAGTTGTACCCTTCCCACAATGGCCTTGTGGGAAACGGTGGGCTAGCTGCGGACTGAAGATGATACCTCACTTAACTAGCTCCCATGTTGGCTGCAGGGAGGGTGCGTCTTGCACAGAGGAGGGAGAGGGAGAGGGAGAGGGAGGGAGAAACAGGGAGGGTGTGAACAGCACACATATTTACAGGATCAATATTTACCCAAAATTCTTCTCGGGAGCCAACACCTGCTGCATCTTTGTACAAAGTCGAGAAGTTGCTGAAATGAAATCGGCTGATCTCTCTTGAAGATTTCATTAACTTCCCCCCCAATATGAACTTGGAAACTTGATCAAGTTATCATGGCATTAAAGTCTACGGCAGATTTTTCCCTCCGCTGATTTTTTCCCCTCAGACAGCTCATTAAAGCAAATACAGCTAATAATGAACATTTTAAAGGCTCATAGTACAGATTAATTTTCTTTATTATTTCTTAATCCTTAATGAAGAGTTTCATTTACACCATGCTTATAGAGAAAACATGAATTTCAATGTGCTGAAAGTTAATTCATTTCCTTGTAATGCAATAGTTAGTTTTAATTGCTTTTTAATGTAGTCGGTTGACTATAATATTGCGGAAAACAAACTTTGTGTTGCATTCATTTCATTTCCATTTTGAATTCACAGGCTTTATTTCGGAATTTTTAATGGCTCGCTGTGATATGCTTCATATTTGCAGGCTTCTCTTCACAGTTTACCGTTCTCTTTTAATGAGCAGAGCTATGAACATGCTGCATTATGATAATTGTGTAAAATTCTGATATATTATACTTTAATAAAAGGATATTTTAACTCACAGCTTGCTGTCAGATCAAGGCAGAGATATGTGTTGTGAGTGTTGGCACTAACAGGAATGAACTGTGACACCTAAATCAACAACTCGCAGAAGGACTTTGCCCCCAAATTCATTTGTCAATAGATTGAGTCAATATGGGCTGATCTGTGTGCAGCTCCTCAGCCTTCTGTCTACCCGTCAACACAGGGTAGGACAGTGTCTGGCTAGACGTCTGGCCATTAACTGCATTATCTGTGCGTCTGTTGTGTAAATGCATCAAACATCGGGCACCATTTTTTATTTTTTTTTCCTTCTGCCTGTCACGATGAAACCATCATCCCACTTGTTTGAGTGAATGAAACCCAATACGACATAAATGCCGTCCAAATCCAGTCTTTATAAGTGGGGTCTCGGCTGATTTAATTATACTAAGTGGTAGGAAGCCCACACTCGTTATCAAATATTAAAGCGGTAATCTGTCTTGTTTTTATTTTCACTCACTGTTGCACTTTAAAAACTTTGCCCGTCAATCAAACATAGTGGGCGGGTTTTAGAGAAGTTTAAGTTTCATGTGGGCGGTGATTCGTTTTCATTGGTTCTGTCCTGGTGTTTATCACGTATTGCATGCAATGAAATGAGCTTCCTGGTGGAAGACCTGCCACATACAAGGTTGGGGGAAACCATTCACCACTCAAAGTTGCTGCCAAGCACCACAGGCACTCAGCAGTTCAATGCCCAGCCCAAATATCTTGATCGTGTGTCACTGTGAGGTGAGGTGCGTGGGAAGCGGGGAAAACATTGGGAACAGACGTTCAAACATCATCTCCACTCACCTGCCCAACCCTCAACATCTGCCTCCAGCACCTGAGCCCAGGATCCTTAGGAATGACATCCACATGAAACACTTCGGCACCTCATGAGACTAATGCCAATGGGCAGTGCCTGTGCAGGAAGCAGTGTGTCTTTCCTGTAGCAGGAGTGTGCAGGTTTAGTTGGTCGGCAGAAGATTTTGCACCCAGTTGCATTTATTGTTGGCTTTTTTATTAGCTGGAATAATTTTCCCTGACTTCAACCAAATGTTTGCTGCCTTTCATAAACCACGGCTTGAATGGACAGTAATAATCTATTGCTAATCTTAATCTTAACATACTGTAGTGGCACACAACACAATGAGTTGTATTAAACATGGACTTATTTTATTGGTCTTCAGTATTGGGCTACATTGGTAATATTGATGTTGTATTTCAGTTAATCTTTTATGATTTCTTTCTGTGTAATATCTATTGTACCCTCAGCTATCCAAGGTGGATTTGATCATCTTTGCCTTCACCAAAGGAGTTGTGTTTTCTCTGCTGTTTGTTAGTCGGTTTGTCAGCAGGATTATGGAAAATCTACTGTCTCGTTTTTCATGACACTTGGAGGAAGGTTGCAGTAATGGGCCGAGGAAGAGCCCATTAGAAGGCCGGTGTCTACGGTGTGGTGTGACTGAACATACAAGAAAACGTATTAACTTACTAATTCTTATAGTTTTGTATCCAGACATATAGAGAGGCTGCACTTGCAGATTTGCATATCAGAGGAAGCTGGACTATTGGCCTCGGCAGAGGAGGTCTGTGCTATCTGAAGGCCCTTTGAGGTCTTTATGTTTTTCCTTTTCTTCTTATTCTTTCATTTTTTTCTTATTTTTTTCTATCTGTATGTCCTGTTGTTTTGTAACTTCACTTAACAGCTCTTATGTGCTGCATAAAGAGTCTTAACACCTTGTATTTGTTTAAATGTGTCACAGATTGATACTTGAAAGATGCGTTTGTACAGTATACGAATCAATTTCCATACAGTGAGCAAACAAACTACGAGATGTTCATCATTTTATTTCCTGTTTTCGGAATTGTTCTTTTTAGACCTGAAACAATCTATGAAGTAATCCATGAATCTGGAAATCCATGATTGATTGAATATGTTTGAGTTTCAGATAATTGGTTGGACAAAACAAGTGAAGATGTCACTTTGCTTTTTATGAAACTATGACTCTGAAAAACGATCTTTTAACTATTTTCCGGCCATATATAGATATGTTACACAGCCATTAATTGGGAAAGTCTCCAGCAGATTAGTCTTCCGTCAGTAATGAAAATCAGCATTAGTTGCAGCTCTAGTCTCGGCTCTTCGTGTGCTCACTTTACTTTAGATATTAAAACCTGTTTTTGTCTGTTTGTCTCATTTTCAGATTCAGCAAAACAAATGCCGCAGTTAGTTGCGTCTTACCTGCCTGATAACGAAATGTACTGAAGCCAAAGTGAAGCTCAGCGACATAAAGCCATGCCTACTGCAAGGAAGATCTGCTTAACGCTTTGAACGACAAGCACCCACCAAAACACCGTTCACATTTCAGACAATAAATCATTAGTAACAACCATGGCATCTCTTTCCCTCATCCTTTCCGCTCCCCCCCTCCACCCTCTTAATGCCAATCAGAGCAAGATGGGAAGATTCCCTCCAACTCTTGAGATCCAGCATGTGTTTCTCCCAGAGGGGAAAAATTAATTCCTCCTCCTCCTCGGCATCCTCCTCCTCCCTTTTCTCCGCCAAGGTGCTGCTTGCTCCCTCTCTTTTTCTCTCCTCATCTGAAAGAATACAAGAGAATGAGAACCTCTCCTGAGGGGATCCAGCTTATATACTATTTCATCCGCATTTAAATCCTCTGATAAATGCGAATGTGAATGCCTTAGCGGGGAACTTGCGAAATAAAGAGAGATTATTTTCTGGAGATACTAATATTAGTCTTTTGGCATGGGGAAGAGTGAATACGACACCCGAGCGTGGGGAAGTCTATTGATGGTGATTTAATCTAGTGTAAGCATTGCTCGCTGTCAAAAGAGTGGAATAAAGGGGAGAGGAATATGGGTTGTTTTTTTATTTACATACCTGTGAGAATGAGGATCCATTCAAATAGATGACTTATCAGGCCGGAACAGAACCTCCCTCTCCCCACAGGCGATGAAGAGGAAGAAAAATAAGTTAAGTCTTGTATTATTCTGCTGAGAGCTTTTGTTGGCAAGATGCGGCCTCTCTATATACTCTACAGTACAACTTTTTAACTACCTTTAGTTGGCATTTTGTAAGTAAACTATTGTTCCACCCCGCTGGAAGTTTTAAGTTGTTGAGGAATCCCGGTCGAGTTTTTTTTTTTTTTTTTTGTCTCGATCATCCAGGTACTGAGTGGCACTTCTCCTTCCCACTTTGATGCGGAGGAAAAACAACTAACGAATCCTTAAGACGCCCATAATAATCTGCGTTTTTTATTATGTGTTCATTGTTCCCCAGGACTGTCATTTCCAGCAGCGTCTGTGCGAGAAGACGCGAAGGTTTCCGTCACAAATATTCCTTTCAGGATCTGTTAGGCCTTGCTTGTCATCTGGATGAAAAGGAATCGTGGGGATTTTTGTGCTTGCCCTTAATCTCCCTAACTGATGCTGGGAGTGCAAATCAAATCCAATTATAGGCAATGTGGGCCTTCAGCCTCTTTGAGCAAAGATATTGGAGACACTGATGGTTATCTAATGTTTTTTTTCCTTCTCTCTCTGCTTTGAAACAGCCAGCAGTGAGTGAGGTCATGGGAGTAGATCTGAGCGCTCGCAAGACCCCACTTGAGATGTTTTTTTTTTTTTTCATTTTCCACATCAGGCCATTTCCGTCTCTTTTAATATAAAGATTATTAGGCCCCTGCAGATTTTTATATGTGACAAAGATGACCAAATATGCTGAATAAAGGGTTCAGGTGTGATTACATTCACATTCTACTTTACGAATAAATGACACTTGTGATTTCTAAATTGATAACTGCAGGTAGAAAAAGCTGACTCCACTTTTTACAGCCCTCATGCATATTTTTGAATTTGAATTAGGCTATTGCATGCTTTTACTGAAATAGCAGTAAAAGCATGCATTTATTAGCTGACTTACAACTTCTCGCTGTTGTTCGAGGACAGCATGGCTATTTTCTAATTTATTAATGCAGGCGGCAGATGTCAACAGAGGTAGAAGAAGAAGTCATCTAATTTATAAAAGTAAAAGTAGCAGTGCCGCATTGTGAAAATACTTGATTACAAGTAAAAGTAGTCGAGTAGAGTTAGCATAAAACACACATTCAAGACACATTCGAGCACAAGTACCTCAAAATCAGAAATTCACCCGACACCACTTGCAGCCGAGATGAAATAAACTCATTTGTGATTGGATGGTTGTTTGTTTGAAGACATTTAATCGATCCAGAGTCTCTAAAACAATTCAAAGCAGAGGTTAGCGGCTCATTTGGAGGTCATATGAGCAAGGCAAGGGCAAGGTCAACTAAGAGACTGCGTTGTGTGATACTGGTCAGCACCCTGCAGGTGTGAGCATGTAAGGTCGCAAGGGAGTAAAGCAGGGTGTCAATTAATAGTCAACAACTTGCCCTGGAGGGAAAAAGGCCAACAAATACAAAATACAATCTCGGTCCAAATGAAGACAAATTTAGGGTGCAGAAGGACCGATAGGGCCTGAAATACTGATTTTGGATTCACTGACACAAACTCTTATCCGTCTTAATCCTAGCTTTGGAGAGCATGGTTAAGAATGTCCCTGTTAAAACTAATCTACGATTACAAAATATCTCGAACTCAATAAACTGAGATTATTCAAATCCCTCGTGGTGTAATCGCACCCAAGTGCCACCATGTAATCTCAACTGAACGTGTTTTGCATTCATCTGCCTCTTTCTCTCCCTCTCTCCCAGACAGCATGTTCTGTAAATAAACCTTCCTGTGGTGTGGGACGGTGTAAACTTCAGAATTTGCTGCTTATTTTGTTCATTAAAATATTAATCACAGATTAAGCCCCTTAATACCCCATGGATTGCCATTTTAGAAAACAAATACAATAGTTCCCCCACTCTTTTCTTTGCAGAAACCTCCTGGCATCTCAGGAATCAGCCGCATGTTTCGGTGCTGAAAGAAAGACAGGAAAGGATAGAACTGTAATCCCTATCAATGCACTTTAGAAACCACCTTCTTGCTAAAATGTGTGACTAATGGGCACAAATCTGCGGCTTTAGAAGCTGTCAGCGAGGACTGCCTAGGCCGTTGTTCCACTATTCACCACATAAACGTAATAAACCCGACCCGTTTGTTTTTGCCATTGCTCGAGTCTTTTTGTCTGTGCTCAGAGCAAATGTACCTTGAGGTCTTGTGTAGGGTTTCTCTTTTCAAGCTGCAGCTCTTTTGCAGCTTTTTTTTTGCTTTCCTCCTCCCGCCTGGTCTGTGTGCTGCTTCGTGGTGCCGTAATGACATTAAAACACGAACACTTAAAGGGCTTTTGGTGAGAGCTGCATTGTCTGCTGTGAAGGCTTCCAAAAAGAGGCTTTTATTTTGTTGTGGGATTTAATGCCAGTGTGTGTTACCTGATAACATTAAGGCAGAGCAAGGAAGCAGGAATATTCCTGACTGGCAAAGCTTCAAGAATATTGACCACCAACAGGATTGCAGCTGATGCCGGCCATGTATATTCATGTGCTCAGAACGGCCTGATTATAGCTATTACAGAATTATATCCAGGGAAACACAATTCATTAGCCCTGATTTCTCTTTACGTAGCGTCAGAGTGCAAGGCTAGCTCAGCAGAGCACGGCCAGATGATATCGCTGTATTTTCACAGCCAGATGCAAATATGGAAGAGTTAAGAGTCCAAGTGTTTGTTTCAGGAAGCTTCTTGTACCACACCAGGAAAGAAAATGTCTCCGTAATGGGAGCTTTGATGTAAAAGTTATCAAAGGTGAGGCCTTAGACATCAATACTTGAATGAAAGGAAAAAAATGAATCCAAAAAAGTTCCTTCAGAGTGTTTTCAGAGTATTTTTTTTATTTTTTTTGTCTGGCAGGTGAGATTTTGTGGATCCAAATCAATTTATGTTGTTGTTTTTGCAATGGCAGTTAAATACACTTTGGGAAATGAGGTGAATGAAACCTATAAAATGAAGTTTGCTTCCAGCTGAATAGTTAATTCAGTGCATCCAAAAAAAAAAAGCTTGTCTCTTTTTTCTCTCCTCCCCTCGCTGCCGTATGTGAGGGAGAAATAATGACAGTGTTTCGGCGTTGTTTGATCATCCTTAGCAAATTTGAATGCCAAATTTGTTTTGCAGGTGTTGCTCATGGAATAATTGAGCTGCATAATGTGAATAAGGTGTTGCTACCATACTACACTTAATACGCATTTTAAGCACCAAAACAGCTCCAGCCGGTACGGAAGCCTGAAATCATTACAAGTTTAGTTTTTGAGGCAAAAATGGATTTTGCAATGGACATTCAGTAGTTTGTCTTTATTAGGGAAAAGGTATTTGAATGTGCAAATGACAAGAATAGGATAATTACAATCAATCATCTTCAAATCATCAAGAACTTTTATAAAAACAAACTTTATACTGAAGACATATAAGAGTGACCTCTCGTTATTTAGTTAGTTAGTTAGTTGGTTAGTTAGTTAGTGTCATGCTTCTACAAGGGCCCAGCTCATACAAGCCTTCAGAAAATACTGTCGTGAAACATTTGCCAGATAAAAACATACAAAAACATACATCTTACTTTTAATATCACATTTCAAAATCCCAAGCTCTACAAATAAAGTCTGCCATGAAAGAGGTTCCCCTCTTAAAACTGAAAGAAACAAAGGACATTTATTTGCAGAAAAAACGAGGACAGCATGTCTATTTTCATGATTCATCCTCCACAACAGGAAGCCAGAATCAGCTTGAACATATTTGGAGTTCACTTCCTCTTCCGTGACTGGCAGCGAACCTGCACCTATCAGAACCGGCCTCACATGGTTAAACCCCACCCAACTGGAGCACCAGGGAAATAAAACAAACGCTGACAAAAAAAAATAAATCCAGTCACTCTGTGACCCAGGTCTGGTTTGCAGAGTGAATATAGCAGCTTTAATATAGACTGCTGAGAGACTTCACCACAGGTTTATGACAGAGATGTGTGCTGTATGTACACACCAGGATTAGTCTGCTCTAGTGTCTTGGGTGCATTGTGCTCCTCCTCTTGTCTTCCCAGGCAGAAGCTCTATAAACACTCTGAGCCACATGTAAATACACACACACACCCAAGTGCGCACACACACACTCAAGACAATGGCTATTACCAGGCACACCTGGGTTCCTGCCTGCGCCATCCTCCTAATATCTTTTAAATCTTCACATAAGGTATGCCTTCCATAGGGCTTACAATACCATTTGCTCTAATAAATTCTTTTGGCAGCGCTGAGTGCAAGCTGCTTCTCCAAGGCCCCAGGAGAAGCATGGAGGGAAGCGGGAAGGGAGAGGCAGCCCAAAATATGAGGATAAATAGTGGGGAATCCTCCAGGACCCCGGCCCTGGTAATCAACATTCTTCCAACTGGAAACATTTTCCAATTCTTCATCTTCATTTAGCTTCCTTACCTAGTAATTCTTAGCAGCGGGCTGCGATAATTTGCACTGACGCCGGAATCGAAAAAGCAGGAAGGGTCCAAATTGAAGGTTTTTGGAGGGATGAAGGGAGTGGAGGGGGGGGAAAAAAGAGGGGAGGGGAGAGATTGTGATAAGCAAATGAAATTAATGACGGTGAGTGTTTGTCTAGTGAAGACAGGAAGGAGCACGGTGTCGGGTGCCATGTTAAACACTCCTCACATGGTAAAGTAGCTAATCCATGCTCCTTCCATCTCAAGCCTCTATGTGATTACAGCGAACAGTCTCCTCATCGTGAACGCCGCGGAGCAGAGCGGCGGCCCTAGTTACCTCTCCAACAAGAGGCTCATTAAGAGAGAGTCAAAAAGATGGAGAGAGAGAGAGAGAGAGAGTGAGAAGGAGGGAGGGAAAAAAACGATTTTTAAGTGTTGACTAATAGAGAAGCTCCAAGGTATTTATTTCTTATTGTTTCCCTGCAAAATCATTATGCCACACTGAAGGTTCCTCTTTCTGCTCCCCGGCAGAGAGCAAGAGAGTGAGGTACAGGGGATGTGTGTGTGTGTGTGTGTGTGTGTGTGTGTGTGTGTGTTGGTGTTTTCTTTCCCCATTTCACCCTCCCTCACTCCCACTCCACTTTAAGGGAGGAGGCGATGGCTTGAGGCGAGCCTGGATCTCCAACACTGAGATGCACTTCTATTGTGGCTCTTTGCTGCTGCAGCATATGAACTGTCACTTGTTACGTTAAATTATAGATTGCCTCTCCTAATTCCCAGCCTGATATTTCTGGCAGAGGGGAGCAACATGCGGACAGGCAGCATCTGTTAGAACCACTGCTGAAGTCCAAAAAACCTTTTACTCTGCACCCATTTGTCACCCTCTGTGACAACGACCGGTTCACCTGATCTCCAGCAGAGAACTGCAAAGGTAAAATTAACTTTATCAGACAGAAAGAAAAAAATCCCAAAGGGGGAAAATTGATTTTCTTCATTAAAAACTATTTGAAAAAGATGCACGTTTTATCTGCTTTTAGGGAAACATTTGATAATTCCTCAACCTTAAACCAGCTTACCTGCTGAAAGCATTTCAGGGTTAAATGGTTTAATAGTAATTATAGTAAAGCAACATTCGAACATAACACCATCTAAATACAGTTTTATCAGTTCTCAATTGTCTTAACAATAGTTTAATTGTAAGCTCTGCCGCCCACACAATGGTTGGGCAAAGACAAAACCCACTAATGGCGCAGCAAAGAAGAAGATGAATAAAATTAAAAGACACCTGCACACCTCTTCTCTTCTATTTGAATAGATGTCTTTGTTAATTTTGGAAGCAAGTTCAGTCATTATAAAAGAACACATACTGTCCCCTAAGCTGCAGTTTATCAGCACAATAGCCTATTCAATTACACTGATAACAAATGCAAAGTAGTGCATCTGTTGATTCCAACTTTTGGAATATCTTATTTCTCGCTTCTAAAAATTAAAACTTGACATTATGAGAGGAATGCTGAAACTTGATCTGAATTAATTTCCTTCAGTATAAGCCGGAGTCTGCTGTCATTAATCAGTCTGTAAATAGTCTGTGTGCTGTTAATTGTTGAGAGGCACCCACGACTGAAATAATCACTTTGACTTTTTAGAGCATCAAAGCCAAAGGTCAAAGGTGTTCTGAGGATAAACACTTGGAGGAGTTTCAGAAAGACGTGACAAGTCAGAGAAAACAGCAAACTAGCAAAGCATGATGGGAAATGAATGCCCATAGTGCCCATATTTCTTTTTACTGGAAGGATATATCATTACAATCGGGAGTGTTGGTGTGTAAAGTGTGTTTGAAAATGTATTTATTTCATGTCAATTAAAACACATTCAAAGTTGATTCTCCCAGAAAGTACTGGTGCCTAAAAGTCATAAACGTGACATTTATTTGTTAACTGCATTTATTTGTATCTTTACTGTTTTCGAACCCAAGTTAGTGTTAAAATTCGAGCCACATTTCACCTAAATTCAAAACTTAGAATTATTATTCTCTTTTATTAGAATTATTCCTCACTCACACACCTGAGTCACATCACTTCAAATAATTCATTGTGTTACGTACCTGATGGGTGGAGTTAACCAAGACGAGATGAAACTTTAATGATCTTTGTTGTGTCGTTGCAGCAGAGAAACAAGAACGCAGGAGGAGAAAAGAAGGAAATATGAACATAAAACAGGAGTCAGACGAACACAGGCAGCCGACAAATTCAAAGCATGTTAAGTAGAATGAATGAGTGGGAAGACTGGGTGACAGCATGAATAACTTACATGCATGGATTGACTTACAGTTGCTGTTACAGATGGTACAATATTTATTTCTCACTAACATACACATTACAAAATATATAGAGGTGCATTACATTTTTAATTAACAAAAACGATTGGAAATATCTTCATATATATATATCATATACCTTTAAGATATTTAGCAGCATTTTGACACAGAAAAGTGCTAAAATGTAATAAAAGGAAGTCTTGAATAAAGAAATGTATGTTATTAACTGTGCGCTGTGTTTTGGTTTTAACTGTCTTTCTAATACATTTGGACATATTATGGGTTGAAAATGTCTTTCAGGTGTCATTAGTTTTTCTGAGAGCATCATGTTCGTCTCCCTCTTCTCTGCAAGAGAATCTCTGCGTCCTCTGGTTTGTTATACGACACCTCCTGGTAGAGACCGACGCTGCAGCTTGAAGGCATCACTCTCCCACTGTATGGGCTGTGTGTGTGTGTGTGTGTGTGTGTGTGTGTGTGTGTGTGTGTATTACACACTTAATGGGGCTAGAAAACTGGGAGAACGTCCACAGTATGGGGTCCGCCGTGTTTTGTGGGGTCTTTTGGATGGACCCCAACGGGAGAACAACGTTTTTCTGTTGTTGTTGAACTAAAAGTGCAGTTTGATGGTGGTTAAGGTTTTGGAAGGGGCCAGGGTCAGGGATAGGATAGTGTTTTTTAGTTACAGTATACAGTCTATGGGAAGTCCCCACAAAGATACCGACACACACTATGTGTGTGTGTGTGTGTGTAGTTTGTGTATTTGTGCGTATGTGAGGGTCCATGTGTGTACATATGTTGGCAGTGTCTGTTTGTGTCTTTAAGAGGGAGAGAACAAGGCAGTGTGTGTTTGAGGAAGCGTGTGCGTGAGAGTGTGTGCATACATACATACCCCCACTTAGGAAAGCCAACCACCCTCAGTGTCTCCAATGGCTTAGGGCCCTTTTCTCTCTCCCATGGGGGCCCTTGATTGAAGCCAGAATTCCTCTACGTGTGTGTGTGTGTGTGTGTGTGTGTGTGTGTCTGGGTGAATGTGTTTGTTTGTGTGCGAGAGTGTCGGCCTCGCTAGGATTGCATTAGACAAAAGAGGCGCACTTGCCAGCAGCTGTGGTGAAGACAGCAGCAGCAGCAGCATCCCCACCCCACCTAAAGCACCCCATTGGTTCCTCCTTCCACTCCCAGCCTCCCTCGGTCCAGTTAGGCAACCGGAGCGGCGATGGCGCCTGCTCAGGAGAAGAAAAGGCCCCTCGGGAGGCTGGAAAGTGAATAAAGGAACGCGCAGAAAGAGAGAATAAGCATTTTTCATGCTTTTTTGTATTTAATGCCATTTCCAAAAATAATGTGGGCCTCAGAAAACAGAAGGTAAAGATTTATACAGAAACACACACATACACATGCATGTCCGCACGCAGACACACACCACACATACACAAAATGCCAGTTTGGGGAGGGTTGTTGTGAATACCTGATTCTTCCCCCTCTTTTTTTCTCCTCATCTCCCTTTAAAAATCTGCAAATCCATTTGCTAAACAGCTGCACCTCTGTAGTGCACAGATAACAACCTGGGCCAGACTGGCTTTGCGGCAGCGAGTGGAGGCAGATAGGCCCAAATCTCTGGCCCTTTTTTCAAAAATGCTAATGACGAAGGAACCACTTCGCTGGCCAAAAAAAAAAAAAAAAAAAAAAAAAAAAAAGAAGAAGAAGAAGAGAGAGGGAGAGAGAGGGAGAGAGAAGGCTCTTGTAGATCTGTCAATTGCTATTTTGACAGATATTTGCTTGTAAGTACACACAACACTTGTTCCCTGTGTCTTATCTGGTGCTGTGCAGAACACTGACCTACATTACATCAAGCACAATATGATGCACAAACATGCTCTGTTCAATAGCTTGCTTTTTTTCTGTTGTTGATGTTTGTTTTATTTTTTCTCACTCCCCCTCTTCTCTCTTTTTCACCTAAAAACAGATGGATTCAAATGAAATGGCTGCAAATCCTATGAACAGAAGGTATTCTTTCTCAAATAAAACCTTGTGGCTTAAAGGGAGAATCTTCCGACCATCTCCGGATGTTTGATTGCTCCTCAAAGGCCTGAGCAACTGCACTCAGTGGAGGAGAGTAAATATTGGAAATATTGCCACAGCTGCTCATTCACTCCGTCTCTATCTCTCCCTCTCTGCCTCCCAATGCGCTCTCTTTGACATACACTCACCAACACATGAAAACAATGGCACAGAATGCTAACTACATAGATAACTGCATTGATCCGTTATGTGGCACCACTTTCGGGGAGGTGAGAGGTCGGTCGGTCGGACAGCGGTGGGCCCATGGCTGGAAGAACTTTAGTGTCTCACACAAACGCACTTCAGCAAAATTGATGATTTCCACCGTGGAGCTTTAAATTGAGGTGTATTAGTTAACAGATTGGCTCTCTAATCACCAGGGGCTGCATTAAAGAAACTTCTTTACTATGAAATCCTCTCTTTATTTCTTCGGTAACCATGGAAATGTGAGTTATCATCTGGTTTAAAACTTTAGAATCAGCAGATTAGACCTTCAAATCTTCATCACAAAGTCCAACTTACTTGTTGTTTCCTTCACTTTCAACCACGTCTTGTGACCTTCCTCAGCAGATGGAGTTGCTTGGTTGTCATGGAGATGGTTGATTGGTTATCACGTGGAAATTTGGTGATTGTGTTGAGACTTTTGATGGTTGAAGAATGAGCCTTGGCACTCAAGAATTTGGAAAAGTTGAGATTGAGCCTCAAAGTTAATTCTTGACTTTGGAAACAGCAGCTGACTAAACACCTCCAGGTCCATTTAGGACAGGGGTGTCCAAACTATGGCCCGCGGGCCACCTGCGGGAAATTCTAAAAATGTATTGTAACACGGCCCACACGTGGAACCTGCACTGGACTGTGTTGTACTTCTTAGTCTCACCACTAGGCGGAGTAACAGTCTTGAACGAGGCAGCTTCTCTATAAAATGAGTAATAGAAGAAGAAATGTGCTACAGGTGACCCAAGATGGCAGAATTAAGGAAACGTAAGAGAGTAAGTTAGTGTAGAAAGTTTGAGACGCGGTGTGCGATGACAGCACAGCTAATAACTAATGGCAATCACTTTGCATTAAAGAGGAGCTGCTTGATGTTAGCAGTCTAAAGAGCACCACGACGGGTGAGGATGTTTTTGAAGCTGTGCCAGATGCAGTTGGCATGATGGGACGAGCTGTGTGGAGGTACAACGGATGGAGCTCCAGCTGGGACAGGGGAGCGCAAAGGAATCTACGGTGTCCGCCGAGGGGCAAGAAAGTGGAGGTAAGGATGTTAATTCGAGCACCAGGGCTCTAGCACAGACTATTTCAAGCTTCCCTCTCTGATGCTGATGTAGGTATTGGGCGGTTTTATTCCCTGAGATCAGAAATGGACCAGTTTAGAAGAGAGAAGGAGCTCTTCATGAGCTCAGTGACCCTCTCTGGTTGACATGTTTAGTGGATCTCATTGATCACCTGAACAAGAGCCTACAATTCAAAGACCAGCTTGTACCACAACTAATAAATGAAAGCCCACTAATGGAAAGGCTGTTTTTTTTTCTTGAATCATATTCAGTTATCAAGCAGAATTTACCTCCATTTGATTGATTTTGCCAACTTTAATCCACTAGAGGTGAGGAGATATACATCACCTGTAGTGGATTAAAGTTAGCAATCTAGCTCACTTCTAGTGAGTGTTCCAGCCCTTTGGATGTTTTTCTGTATGTGGCCCTCAGTGAAAAAAGTTTGGACACCCCTGATTTAGGAGCTGTCTGGTTGTTTATTATATAGCTAGTATTTATTTTAAGGTAGGGATTCATTCTTGAGATACCACCTTGTTTTCAAAGGTAACATGAAAATCAACAGAGCAGAATTTAAACAGAAATAAATAATTCCTTAAATATCTGTTCTGAAGCATCTTAAGCATAAAAACCTGGGAGTTCCTCACTTAAGATGTGGGATGTAAGTGTTTGATAATGCAGTGTTTTGATGAGCAGGTCCTTGTGCTGTTTGTATCTTATGACAGTGTTAATGCCTTCCTTGGACTGGATTCAGGTTGATTGCTTTGATTTGTAACACCTGTCCTACTTGGTATAAATGCCATCCAGGTAACTGCTGTGGTCATGAGGACGACCATTTGATGAAATATCTATGTTTACCTGGTGAAATGAATGTATCAGAGTTGTGAGCTTGTCTTATTCTATCTTGTGGTCCACCAGTATGGACATGGGAATGAATGTGCATGTTAGAAGCACAAAGTTACTGTGATAAGTGTTATTTCTGCAGACAGCACAGTGAATCACTGCACGGGCCTAAATTTTGCCCTGCCTGACAGCTAACAAACTTTTTTCTGCCTGTAAGGTCCCAACACACATGATCAGTGTCGAACCTGTCGACTCTCCTGTTGGAGGAGCAGAGACGTACGACACGCAGTGTCTCAAAAGGAAATATTTTTAGTGTTAGCTAGATAGCTGGTTAGTTATTAAGTATTGGTTTAAGTGAGATGTTCAAATTTGAAAGTACATAGTAAAAGTGTGATTGAGCACGAGAGCAAGAAAATATGAAATAACGTGTAAAAGATGAATGGATATCCAGATATCTATTGTAGTTAATGCAGACATATGCTGAATTTGGCCAAGTGCCTATACACATAAAATCCTAAACTGTATAAACATTAAATGGATTTTATTTCAACATGAGTCACATGAAATGTGAGTGTAAAAATGGCAAAAAGTACCAACACAGATTGAGGATGAGGATGTTGGAAAATGTTATATAGTATTTCAGTGAGGGTTGAAGGTTTGAAGTTTACTTGAGGAGAAAAAGGCACCATGAAACTCACTCACTCACCACAAAAGTGATGAGGAGTTTGCATTCAGATTTTTTTATTCTCACAGGGACTTTGGTCCCTCATGAGCCACCATACCTGGTTCATTAAAAAAGCTCTCGCCTTTTAATCCAGTGGACTTAAGTTAAGTGTTTGTCGAATGAATGAAACAACCATATTAACCAAGTAAAGCGGCTGAACTGAAACCACTAATTTACTATTTATAAGTTGCACTTAAGAGTTGATCAAACTCGCTTGGTGGATAAATAACAATGTGACCACATAATCATCTGTAGCCATCTATTATTTCTCATCAGCTGAAGTTCTAGTTCTCGAAGAGATAATTACAGGTTCTCTTTTTACTACAATTGTCAGTTCACCTAATTGTGTTTTGATAAATTGGAGAATGTATAGCTTATTCCCACCCCTCAATCCATCTTGCATACATTAGATTGTTTTTCTGCAGGATGCTTTAGAGTCGCTGCCCTTTGGGATTTGACCCCACTTTACGTTGACTGGCAGGTGTGTTTTGAGGCAGCGGGAGTGGGAGGTTCGCCCCTGCGAAGCCCCAAGACAGATGTGTGTTTGTGTCCATATGTGTCAGTGTGCATGC
This sequence comes from Pempheris klunzingeri, assembly GCF_042242105.1. Lineage (NCBI taxonomy): Eukaryota > Metazoa > Chordata > Actinopteri > Acropomatiformes > Pempheridae > Pempheris > Pempheris klunzingeri. Next base: position 23,581,209 of record NC_092019.1, on the reverse strand, counting down.
AACTCTGCTAACTTTATAGATGACGCTTATAGGTGAAAACAGGAATTCATTAAAGTGTTTTTCACTCCAGTTAAAAGCAGTATTTATAGTGTTTTTAAAATTCAGTACAAGTAGTCGGAGGTGTAAGACGTATACATTGATTTGCTAATTGTGCTGGCCTTTTTGTGGATATCAGACATACTGTACTATACATGTTTGGCCTTATGAATCATTTTATACATTAGTTATTTTACATGAGAGATATAGACGGGCGACAAACAAAAGGACAAACCAACATGAAGTCTTAGTAAAGTGTTAGTCCACCACAGCTTCGGCGCTCCTTATCACAGATTATCGTAGATTCCCAAAGTGTCTCGGCTCGAGGAAATGAACATTGAATGAACAACAGAAAATGGGTTTGGTGTTTTGATAATGTGGTGAGAAGCGTTGTCTAACACCTGCAGTTCAGCTGTGTTGAGATCAGGTACTGCCTGAGATATTACAGACCTGACCCTTTGCATGTCGGACAGGAGAGACTCTTGGGTCTACTTTATCAACTAACCCGCTAATTAAAACTGTTACAGAGACAAAATATCGTAGCCCCATGAAAGAAGGTCCAGCTCACTGTTATTTTTTTTATTTTCACTCTGATCCTGATCAGATCTGATCCTACTGGTCATCCTAATCATGTTACGCAGCCTTTTGTGTCTCTCTGGAAATCAGCACAGGTTTTCTTGGATCCACTCAGGGGTAATGTAAATGTAATGACTACCAGACACAGGACGGTGGGAGAATGGAGCCCGACCTGGACCCGACTGACTACAGTTAAACATGGACCTGAGCCTGCACTGGTCTGAAATTGGACCCCAGCGTTCAAGTAGTTCCACGAGGACCTGTAGTACTGACTGTGAACGCCATTCATATATAGTTCACACCATTCAGGGCCTCTTGTACTCTGCATGGAAGCGTCTTGGCTTACTGTGTGTTTTAAATTGCTAAGAATACTACACTTGATCTTAGCCAAAAGGCTGAGACTGCTCCTGTAGTATTGATATGGCTAACATGGTAGCAAACAATTGTTGATTTACAAATTCAGCTGACAAATATCACTCTTCCTCTAGTTATGTCACTACGTTTACCAGCTGGTCACTACCTGTGCCGTAGCTGAGCTGGAAACTGATTTGATGAAAGTTGGAGAGTTGAGCAAAAACATGAAATTACAGGCTTCAAAATCAAAACAACGAGCTGAACTCTGGGTTTTCAACAAGCAATCACTTTCATACCGCGCAGGAAGCTCAGGGATGAAGCAGGCCATCCACTGATCAGACGATCGGCGGCATTAGTGTATGAATGGTGTGTGAAAGGATGAATGTGAATGTAGTGTGACTGTAGTGTGACGGTGCTTTGAGTGGTCGAAAAGACGAGAAAGACTCTGTAGAGATACAGTCCATTTACCATCACTTCACATTCTTTATCTAATAGTAATGATTGGTGCAGCTTTAAAACAACCTGGGTGTTAAACTGATGAAGCGTAATACGGATGTTTGCTTTTTTTTTTTTTTTTAGCATGAAATTCAATAAACATCTTTGGCTGATTCAAAGGATTTTCTCTTTAAAAAAAAAAAAGTGACCATGAGTTGGACTGAATGTACTGTAGCTTTTACTAAAGGCACCTTTTCAACTCAAACTTCTGCACTCGACTATAAATAAATAAATATGATTGTACAGAAGTAGATCCTCTGTTGTATATGGATATGTGAATCAGTAGTCGACAAAAGAACATGTAGAAAGTGCTGTGCTGGCCTCATTTAGTACAATAGGTCTTAATGCTGCATTTGAAGGAGGCCGACACGGCGTGCAGCCCTGAGAAAGCAGGCAAGACAGAGTAAACAGTTTGTTCCTGTGAACAGCTCGATGCCAATCAGCGATTAATGAGGCGATGCTGGAACCACCGGCTGAGAGAAGTTAAACTGAGCTGAATTAAGGAGCAATATCATCCCTCATGCAGGTGCTCGCCGAACGAATAACTGCTTTAATTACTGTTATTCAATCATTCGCTTTTTTTCCTGCCGCATCCAAATACCACTCTGGTATTATCCCTTTTTCTTGTCAATTTACAAATGCCTTTCACGGGCACCCTACCTACATGTTACGCTCATGGCGCTAAAGCATATGTGACCCCTCGGAGAAAAAAAAAAAAAAAAGCAGCTCGCAGTCTTGAAGTGTGTATTGTAAAAGAAAGAAAAGCTCAATAGCAAGGTGCAGTTTGCAGACTCCCTCTGTTTGAATGGGTCCTTATCTTGGTTTACATACTCAGGGTGGAGAGGTTTGTGGGTGCCTTTGATGGGAAACATCTGTGTGTGATATGGGGGCTCGTCAAAGATGGGGGAGGAAAAAGTGGGCGTCTTTGCACCTGCTCCGGTACACTGCTCCACAATGCTTATTATTTCTGCTGGAGGTGCCTCACGTTGTGTGTGTGTGTGTGTGTGTGTGCCGCCACACACTGTCAAGATGAACGGTATATACTGTACGGTGACAGTACAATGTACGCCAGCTCTAATGATATGTGTACATAGTGTGTCAGTATCCGAGTCAGATCTCAGGTTTCATTTAGTCACGTTTTGCAATCGGCATTTGGACATAAACTTTCAGGCGTTTATTTCCGTCACTTATGCAGCACTTTGCAAAGACCGTGAAAACATTTCCTTTCTTGGGTATCCGATGATCACCAAGGTGTGAATAGCCTAGAAGATTTGACAGTTGACTAATTCATAGACCGCAGCTCTATTGAATGTTGGTATGAATGCATTTTACTGAAGCTGTTCGTGCTTTTATTGAAATACGGTATCCGTGCATCTTGTCTTCCCATCAAAACTGACGTGTATCGGTCGTTTTCTGGTGAGTTTTGAGCTTGTCAGGTGCAAAAGCCTTTGATGGAGCATTAGACCATTACTGACACTGTACGGCTCTCCACTGAATCCCACAATGAATCCACCAAATCTGCTCAATAGAATGAGATATAGAGAAGTAGATCCAGTCATAGAAGGAAATGAATACATGTGGTGAAGGGTCAGCAAAATATGTATAAGAAAAGTGTCTTCACATAACCTTTGTTATGAATTGACCCGATATAAATAATGATTGATTGATTGATTGGTCAGTGGTTTTGTCTTTTGCTTCTTGTCTTTTGTTTTGCTTGGCCAAAACAATGATTAATACGAGTAAATGAACTGTACTTTAACTGTCGAATACATGTTTTAAGGTGTCCTGATATACAACTTTAATGGATCTCAGTCAGCAGCGCTGTGGATGACAATGGTGTGAATTTAACTGTGACGTAGTTATTGTTTCGCATTCAGCTGAGTAAACTGCATTTCTCTTTATTGTTAAGTTGACCTTTTTCACGTGCAGACAGAAATAATGCCGCCCGTACTCTCTGGGGAGAGCAGGGGAGGGCCCAGGCAGCCGGAGCACAATAGCGCTGTAGGATTTGAGTGGATTGACACAAAACAAACGAGGTGATTTCCCTCAGAGTCTGAGGAGGGATCTATCTCTGTAGAGCTACACGCTGACAAGTGCCGGTCCCTGGGGACGACAAAAAGAGACGTTACCGCTCCACAGGGAAGCAGGCGGCTTCCCTCCTTTCATGTTACTAAACATTAGGCACAGTGAGCAAAGGAAGGAGGAATCTGAGGATACTGAAAGGCTTGTTTTATTTGTGCGTCTGTCTGAAAATGTTGCCTTTAAATGAAATTAATAACATAATTTGAGCATTGTGTAACAGATAGCAGTCATGTTTTGTTGAAGATGTCTTCTGCATTCGTTGAACGGAACGAGTGATTACACGTTTGTACTGTATGTTACTGTATATATGATCGCTATCAATATTTACTTCCCCTTTCCTGCCTTCAATTGAAGCCTGTTGTTGTTATTAATAGAAATGCATTAGATGTCACATAATTTGTTGCAGATTTTTCAGAAAAAAATATTTTTTTCTGTGAAAACACCACATGGTATTCATTTATTAGGGCTCCAGTTTGCGTAATGTCTTTCCCAAACCACAGAGGCAACTATTTAAAGCTTAAAGTCTTTAGCCCCAAGAGAACACATCTTGTGACATGAGTCCATGGCAGAAATCATGCTCAAGTTTGTCTCTCAGTCGCCTCTTTGGAAGTCCGTTTAGTCACCTCCCTGTGGAGGAAAAAGTGTACATTTCCATCACCAACATTTAATTCAGGTAAATAAGAGAAATCATTCGTGTCTCAGCTGGTTAGGCATGTGATGCTCTCCTTCTCTGCAGCTCCACTTTGTGCTTCAGGCTGATAAGAGAGGTGTATCCTCAGGTAAAATCTTGCCAAGAATAGCTTTAAGCATTTATCAGTTCAGCACCCGATTGAACTGAATCTACCTGTTTCCTCCTGAGCTGGCACCACAGCCGGCTCTCTATGACGTGATCTGTCTTACTGGGACCCTGTGGGTTTTCCTTTTGGCCCCCAGCCCAACGCAATGCAACCTCCCAGGTGGGCTGGTGGACACGCCCAGCTCCCTCACCGGGGCGTCACAGCAGCTCTGGGCAAACAAAGGCCTCTGACTCCTTCATCCCCCAGGAGAATGTCTCTCTGTTTCTCCCTCCTGCTTTCCTATGAAACAAATGATTTTCTGTAGCTGATGACTGAGGAACACGCGCCCGCTCTGTGCCGTCTTGTGTGATACACAGACAATCAGACAATGGCTTCTTCCTGTTGTTGTCAGAGCATCTTGTTCTCTCTTGGCAGCGTTCGTCTTCAGACAATTTTGCATTGTTTTTTTTTTTTTTATTGTTTATGGTCAATTTTGCAAATGAATGTTTATTCTCCTCTTTACTGAAAATTGAAAAACAATTTATCTGTTTCCTTTTGTGACTTTTTTTTTCTGATGATGGGTTGTTTGGTGAAAATAATTTTAAATATACAATAAAGAATTAGTCTTTGAATTTGCCTCAAATCATAAATGCTCTTCAGAAAAATGTCATCTTTTGTTTAATGCTTGGCTGCTTGGTTTGATGGCCGGTACTTTAATTTTGAAAGTCTAGTCTTTTTGGCAACAACACTGAATCTCAAAAATTCAAATGTGAAAACTGCGTTTTTAGTCAAATCTAAAGTTCTTCAACAGCAAAGCATCACTTATATACCGGGAAACGTAGTCAGACAGAGCCAACATGAACAGAAAAGCTTTATTGAGAGGTCTTCATTGCTTAATAAATACTAAAATCTATTTAAAAAAAACCTCAGTATGATATACACATTTTGTTCTGTTATGTCTCTTATGATTATGATACAGTATGATTGTAGAAATAATATATGACAAATAATTTTTAGCAACTTCAACAATAACAGCTGATTTCCAGGATGTTGGAGAGTCTTCACTGGTCTGCCCACAATGAAGCCCCCCGAGGATTTAGGGTACAACTCTTCCTCCTCCTGAGCATCAAACCAGCCATAACAAATATATGACACAAAAATATCTGACAATTTTTCACCTGGAGTGTGACAAACCTGAGCAGGACACTTGTAGTGAACTATGAAGTCTCCCTCCACTGGAACAACAGTGTGATGTGGAAATGTGTAAAAAAATTGAGTAACTTACAGAAAATCATTTAACAGCAATAAACCAGTGACAGGAAGTGGGAGACGCACTTTGTGGAGCGTCTGTCAGTGACTCACATTGATTTTGCTGGAATATAGACATGTTACAGTTCAACTCCACAAAAACTGTTTCAGGATTACTTGCCTGGGAAGCAGCTGTGGGTTTTGTCTGTTGGCAAAAGTACAGATTAATGCTTTTGTTCTCTGGTTTTGTATCTCAGTGGCTCGGGGAGAGGGTTATTCATTTTCATCAATAGTGAGTGAGCTATCTCAGATCACAAGCATTATTGTAGATTTGTTTTGTTTTGTTTTTTTTTGTTAGGGCTCATTTTTTATTTTTCTTTTGCCAAAGCCTACCCCAGTTTTGTGCACTTTCTAGAATTTGAAACCAATCCAACCGTCTCCTAAAAGATTTGTATTTACCTTTTACATCTACATTTTATTAATACAATCATGTTTTTACATTCACATTACCAGGGGAGGTTAAGACTGAATGCACTAGATATTTTTTCCTCAGCCTAGAAACTACATTGTCTGCATATGTGGAAATACGTGCATGGCCTCACAGTTTTTACTCGTGCTGGCAGCATACTGATGATATCATATCAACATAGTTAGCTACAAGTACAGTTACACAGAGCTGCTGGCTGTAATAAGCTTAAAACGCAGACCATTGAGTACACAACATGTACACAAGACAATATCAGATTCATTCATCATTGTGATTTACAGGAGACCGTATGTGTGCAAATAAGACGCTTAACTGGAAAACTCGGGGACACTAACTTCATTGGGGAGATGACATTTGGAGTAAACGACCTCTTAGATATTAGTGTTGGTGGTCTTGGGCATCCTGTGGTACGCCTCAGTGGGGAGTCTGTCAAATTCAGTAAGAGAAGATCTACTTACTGCACTTGTTGCTGTCACACTCAAACCCTCCCGTGTTGTCTTTATATATTTTATTTTCATTTATTTATTCCTGTTATATTTGTCATTTACCGCGGTCCAATCTCTAAATAATCACATGCAAAATAACTGCTACTCTTAACAAGCAGAAATAAAACCATCTCGCAGCATCTGGAAACCACATTGCCGCGTATTGTTTTTGCTGTATGCGCGCAGCAGTCTATGTAATGGTTCCATAGGAAGAGGCATCGCTGCTGCCTGAGCATCAGCTGCGAGCAGAGTAATGGGTCCATAGGAGGACAGGAATGAGTCAGGGCCGCGGTATCCTGGAGGCCCAGCAGCCTTCCTCATTCTCCAGTGCAGTGTTGCACAAGCCTGCTGAGAGTACAGTGTCATTACAGCTCCCACAAACATGTGGAGACAGGGGCTCCTCATTTAGCCAAACGATCACTTAGCTCCAAAGCTGTGATGAGACACCGAAGCCCGTGGAGAGCAGAAAGTGTTTGAGGAGTTATTCAAACATTTGCAAAGCCAATAACTCCACTAAATCTACCAGGATGCCTCATATTTACATTTGATTCTGTGAAGCCCTCCCCCACAAAAACAATAACATGGCCTCTGCAAAAAAAAAAGAGGCCTAAATAACGTAATGGCATCCTCTTTGAATCCCAGTTGGTGTCAGGTTTAGACATTAAGCATAGTGAGGTGTAGATGGGACTTAATTAAATGTAATTGTGCTGATGATGAAGAAAGTGTTCTGCAGGCATTATGGGGAAAATTGCAGAGATTATAAAAAGAAAAATGTTTATTAAAGGTGTGAACCCATGGAGCAGTCGATCACCCACAGGAGGTCGTCTGTTGATGCTCTTCAGGTGGCTGCTTTGATTTACCCTGAACAGCGACCACCGGTTCTTTCATTAGCTTGAACAAACGTCCGCGACCTGAAGCTACATTCAAACACGAAGCCTTTTGACTCGGTAACGACGTTGATTGTCATGTGATTGTTTTGTGTATTCAGCACCAGAACTTTTGGGATATTTCATCAAAGCTCTGCTTGTCTACAATCGAGACAAATTATTTTTAGCATCACACTCGGTTATCTTCCTGATCACCTGCATACAAAAAGGAGAAATTGCAGCAACAGTTGTTATTCCATCTGTTTCCTTTTCTACAATGGCCTTTGACTGCCATTAACAAAACCTAGCTAGCAAATGAAAAATAACTTGCTATTCGATTTCAACGGCATTATTAGACACTGAATGTAGATGATTACAGGAAATATCACTTCCCAGATAGTGATTTCTTTTTCTTTTTTTAATGGAATCTATCTATCTATTTCTATGGAATTTATCTAACAATAGAGAAAAAACAGAAAATTAAGTAACCATTGTGTCACTAGTGTTGATCAGTAACTATCAAACCCACTAGATACCTTGCAGCACCCAGTGTTATGACCCATTAGATGTACCTTGGCTTCATGTAGCTTTGCCTATCAGCACCACAGTCGCACACAAAATAGCACATTTGTCCATTGTTTAATCAGAATCATACGTATTGAAAACCTGAAAGGTTGTTTAGTGTCATGGTGAAAACTGTTACACTGATAAAGCTTTTATATGTTTTCACCAGAGACTCTGTCGGTGAGTCACACTGCAGCCGTGAGCTTCACATAGTTGGAACTGCATCACTGGGAAACATAAGACTGGTGGCCTCAACAGTGTCATTTGACACGGCTCATCTAAATTATTTCCAGATACAAATCTTCTGTCTGTAAAGTCACAGAGATTTCAATGAACATGTGTTAGTCATGTAACTGATTGCAGAGGAATCAGTATGATTAATGACTATGCTGCAAATCAACTTGGGTATTTCAAAAATGTTTCACCACCAGATGATATTACAAAAGTGATTTTTTTTTTTTTTTATAAACATTACGGTAGTGCTCCAACAATAAAAGAGAAAAAACTATTGCGAATGAAAATGGTGACAATGACATATGTGGGGAGGATCAGATTCTTCTGCCCCACAAGAAGATATGGAAGAAGACTTCATTATACTCTTTCCTGTGATAATGAACAGCATTCAAGAATCAAGCTGAGTCACGTGCACATTTACAGTGATGCTCGACCTTTTCCACCAGACTCATTTTGTATCTAACTGAACTTTGTGTAATTTGACCAAAAACATCAACCAATAAATAAATATCATAATGCAACATTTCTGATTATAACGCTGAATGTGTGTAATGTAAAAGTGGGTGCTTATTGTATTGAAGCTACAAAGTGTTTTGTCCATTGTTTCACAGATTCTTAGAAGTGTTCCTGTGGTTGTGAAGGCCGGTGATCTATGAAGTACAGCAGAAACCACTTATAGTGATCACAGTTACAGTGATCAACCGTTTCTGTGGATGAAGTTTTGGGCAGAACCACGCCTATACAAATGCTGTTTAAATAATTAGCTTATATAAAGCAAGTAGTCCAATTACTTTTATTATTTACAATTTATTTATTGTTTTATATAATAAAAACTACAAAATAAAAACTTAAAACTACGGTAATTCTATGTAATTTTCCTTCACTCCCATGAAACTTCACCTCTCTGTAACTCTCTGTTACTTGAGGCCGGTGCTGAGTGCAAGATGACGGTAAAACGTCACTTTCTCTCAATTAAAAACGCCGTCTCCTCAAAGCTCGTGACACAAAAAAAGCCAAAGAGATGCAGCAGAGAAACTTCCCAATGTTCTTTATGCAGTCTGCTTGTCTGCCTGTCTAACTTGGGAATGGACATGTGTGTGTGTTTGGGGGGGGGGGATTCTGGGTTTGGACACTCTCTCGTTACACTGGAGACACACCTAAAAACACAGGCTTGGTGAATAGCCACCTGAATTGCTCAAACACAGCATGTTGTGATCCTGGCTCATTGAGCGCTGGTGGACAGGGAGGTTGTTAGACCTGTGCTGATTGGCTGAATTAGTGATGCAAAGTAAGAAAGCAGGACTGAGTCTGTTCAGTTAGAGCTTGTATCAAAATGAAGAAACCTTCATTTTATCTGAAGTAAGTACCTGCTATGGGGGGAGATAATGCTAATAGTTTATAGGAAGCATTCTGTTTCCTGTTTTCACTAAGTGTAACATGCAGTTAAATATTCCAGTTGTTTGGTGTTCTGTGCTCACAAGTTATTCCTATCTTACTTTATTTTCGCTCTGTGTTCGTTTTCTCATCTTACTCTGACACCTCAAATGTGGTATTCTGTGCCCCAGATTTCCCAACGGGAACACTTCCAGTACAGTATGTTACTATTAATACTACACTATGTTTCTAAAATTAATCCCTCAGAAAGACAAGAGGACATGTTTTGTTTTTTTCCCAAAAAACTTCATCCTTTGTAAATTCACATCTAGTGGCACTGATAAAATATATATGGACTGAAATGTGAAATATGCAAGAGAGTGAGATGTTGCTGTTCATGTTGTCCAATGGAGCTCTGTCAGAGGATGATGATGGGCTATACATACATACATACATACATACATACATACATACATACATACATACATACATACATACATACATACAGCTTATATAGCTTAGTACAAAGACTTGAAACAGGACAAACAGCCAGCCAGGCTTTGTCAAAAGGTAACAAAATCGGCCCACCAGCACTTCTAAAGTTCAGCAATAAACAAAGAGTATCTTTTTCTTGGACGGGTTATGTACAGAACTGGCTTTTGGCGTGGACCAGTAACTTCCTTGTGTCTCTCCTGGTTGCTTGGCAACTGGTCCTGGCCAAGAGATACGTGTCTCATCTTCTCATCTAACTAGGCAAGAGAGCACTTAAGTGTCAAACCATTACTTTAAAGCTGGAGAACTGTTCCAAAAAAGGGAATTCATGGCAATATATAGGATCATCTGAATCAGCCAACAAAATAAAAAACAGTTGTTTTTTTTTTTTGTCTTGGTGCAGTAACATTGTCTCAGCTTTTATAGCTGACAGATATGGAAGAGAGGAAACCAAACAGGCAGCAGCAGCTGCCCAAAGGTATCACACCAGAAAAATTCACCCTCAATATTTAATCGTATGTGTGCATCCAGGCAGCGTGATGGGATGGAGACACAGCTGCAGACGAGGTATGGTGGGTCTCCAGCAGTATGTTGGACCAGTGTTCCAAGAAACACTTACAGACTGCTGGGTAGTTTCAGAAACTGGATAAGATCACTGCCGTTGAAGAGGAAAATCTGCCAGCGAGCTCTGCACCCTCTTCACCATTATATTGATGCTCTGCCTCCCAACATGGCGGCTGTGAGGCGGCGAGAACCGGAATAAAAAACATCTATTAGGCTAGTAATTGCTGCACGATTAGCAGGCGTGCTTTTTGGCATGGCTTTGGGTTTTTCTGCAGAGTTTGGAAGAAATACACCTACTGGTGCCTCCTGATACAATAGAGCTGCCTGGGCGGCCATACATCCTGCATGTCTTACTCCCTTTTCCCCACTCTTTCTCTCTCTCTCTCCACCCACCCCCGTGGGTCTCTCCCTCTATCAATCCTTCCCCCTCCTCTGCCTGTCTGGACTGGGACCAGCTGGCTTCATTAGGGGCCTCCTCCATTCCACATTGCCTGGTTTTGTCTGTTGCACATTTTTCGACTGTTTTATCTTAAGCGCTGTCCATCCCTGGACCCTCATACATATTTTCTTGGCATTTCTGCAGCCACGCAACTGGCTTCTAATGAAACAATCCATGTGTCCATTGTACAGCTTTTCTTTTTTTAATTAATCTTTGTGTCTGCCACCTCTTTTTTCGTTTTTTGGATCCTCATTGTTTGCAATCACCGGGAGTGAATGAATTTTAATGGCTTGAGAGAGCTGCTGTTGGCTTTTCAGGCAGCAGTTTGAAAGAAAATCCAAAGTCAAACACTACCTGTGCAGTTTTTAACTTTTATGTCCTTCATCATCAAAGTATAGACTTAAAAATTCATGTCATTGGTATAATTATTCCAAAAATAATGCAAACTGTTTATAATGACAGACTTTATCCTCTAACTTTTTAAACTTCTCCCTAAATCCACATGAAAGCTCTTAAAAGCTAACTTCTCACTGAGAAGTCAAACAGTATTTTCTGCCACTGTGTTTCTGTTTGATTGAGCTCTCTTGTTGGATGACGTCCTTCTTTGATAGATACACCAGTGACTTACTCACCCTGCTTTTTCCAGTTTGTCATTATTTGGTTTGGAGGGATAACAGTACTGGTGACAAGACCGCAGATGGTTCTGTTGATTGTTTCTTGATAGGGTAAGGTTGATAGGCAGATGGCACGCACAAAACCGATATTTTCAATGGGCAGAAAGCAACACAGGCTAAGAAGTCTTCACCGTATAAGCCTATAGTATAATTTCACAGCATTTCTTGTAAAACTCTGGCCAACAAAGTAAAACCAAAAGAACCAAAGCAAACGTAGATGCACTCCTGCCCTTAGGCCCAGACAACCTAAACGCAGATTTCTCCTCATACATTATTACAACATCTTGACATCACAAAATCTGGACATTGATTTACACATAGATGCTAAAAGTGAGACAAAATTAAAGATCCCACCAGAGTTATGGGCAGACATAAGACATAAGGTTGGGTGCAGGTGGCCTGATAGATTTAAATGGTTACGCTACCTGAAGTTGCTAAAAAATTATCTGTTACATGTATAAGATGGGGGATTTCAGTAAGTTGTAAATTATTATGTTTGGACATTTTCAGTTTATAAAAAAAAAATCAGAAAATAATAGGTATTTATTTTTACATCTGGTGAAAATCTGATTAATGAATCTATAATGCTGAAATAAGAGTTAGTATTAGGTTTCAGCCAACGTTTGGGAACAGTTGTCTCAGCAAGTCCTTCAAGATCACTTGTCTGTCCCTTAAATACAGCTACAAATCACTTTTTATGTTTTATAATTTTACAATTCTATTGTGAAGGTCTGGTTAGGTTCAGGCACAAAATTATTTGGTTTGATGTGTTATTAAAGTCAAGCATTTTGTTGACCAATCCAGCCACCCTAACCTCCTTCTATAGACTTTGTGGTTGTATAAGTTACATGTTCTTACAATGTTCTTGACAGACGACAGTCAAAATTCACACGACCATTAAAGGTTTTTGTCACTTTAACGTGAACCTATGATGTTATTTGGCATTTGGTGAAACAACTGTTTCATTATAAAAAATCTTTTAATCATAAATAGAGGTTGTTGGGGTTATATAAAGGTTAATGTCAGGTCCTACAATACCTTTAACTGTAACAGCATCCATAAGAGCACGCAAATGGGTAATTTCCTTTCTAATATAAATTTGTTTAATTGCAATGGTTTTCACATCACTTTGCAAAAACTAATGTGTGCAATGTTTGTATGGTGATTACCAGAACAAATATCTGTGTATCTACCGGTTCAGTCAGGTGAAACAACCTGAATATCACATGGAAAATAAGATTTATCCTCTAATACCTTTAAAAAACAACAGGCAAAGCTTTCTCTCTGGATCTATTTTTTGTTTGTGTTGCTTCTTGCATGGGGCTGCCTGGTGGAAGGATTTAATCCGATGCTTTATTTATGGTGTGTCATTATTTATTTATTTGATTATTTTGTAAATTATTTATCTAATGAATTATTAATTCTTCTTCATGACTTTTCTTTACATTATTCATGACTTAATTTGAGATTATTGCATCAAGATGCCGCATTGTTGCAGTGTTGGGTCGCATTTTCACATCAAGTCAGACAAGGATATTAAATCTACCTCTCAGGCTATTTTTCGTTGAAGTGAAAGAAGTAGAAAAATGATCTTGAAAGCCCGCTATTAACATACAAACTGTCGTCATGCCAGAAAGAGGAGGAATGATTAGTCTCATGACAAACACTGAATCACCCTTTGATTGATCATCCTACGATGGGAGCTGTAGTAGGAATGCAGTAGATACAATGGATACAGTAACAGGCAGCCATTGTGGAAGATGCAAGTTTTAGTTTGCTGCATTGGAGCTGCAGCATTCCTCTTAATCGGGTTCATTTGTTCAGATTCTCCAAACAGCTCTCTTTATCAAATGCCACAAGACAGAAGAAGCAATTTAGAAGAGTTTTTTTTGTTTGTTTTTTTTTATGTGTTGATAGTTTTGTGTTTGAAGATCTGTGTTGTTGGAGTCTGATGTCCAGGAAAACATCTGGAAGTGAACAGAACGTCTTCAATACTGTACTTGTTGCTGCCAGTCTTAGGTTTTACTTACACAACCTACTGTAGTCTTAACTTTGACCATAACCCCAACTCTAAGGTGTTTTACTGCATTATACACAATGTTCTTATGGTTGTACCATTCTTTTAAAGGGAAATATTCTACATGTGTCCATATGTTGCAATATTTCATACATCTTCCCAAATTTTTCACTTGACATATTTGGTATATTTGGGCAGTTGTCATGAAAACTGACAGGAATTTGAAATGAAGTGAGGTTTAACATGTTGATATTATGTGAGAAAAATGAGACATTTCCAGTTTTCTTCACCACAAATTCAAGGTGCAAGCATGGGCAGAAACTGAGGGGGTGGGGTGCAGACACCCCTTTCCTTTGTCCAGCTGATTTGTCCTCTTCCATCCCTGTGTGCGATCCATGTCCGCTGTGTGTCTATCAGGGCCGCCTGCATATGAGACATAGTCTAGTAGGTTTGTCGTGGGAAGTAAGGCTCTGGTGGTTTGTGGGAGAAGTAACTGCATGGTGAAGAAAAAACCGGGTTAGTCTCTGGATAAGGTCGGGTTGCAGCATGACAGTTACTGAAAGGCTGTGTGTTGTGTTTGCTGCCATGGAGGAGAAATAAAAGGTCCCTGTTCATAGAGCGTAACTACGGCGTGTCCCTGCAGTTTTTAGCAGAGGTGGTCTGGAGTTTGAGGAGCAAGTTACCAATCACGAGCTGAGCTCAAGTCAATTAAGGTAACTTATGCAGTCGCTATTAATCACAGAATCAGACTTCACGAAAAGAGTAGCAAATGCAGCAAAGTGTGAACAGTCGGGCACCAAGAACTATTATCATTATTGTTATTATTAGTAGTAGTAGCAGTAGTAGTAGTAGTAGTATTAGCAGTAGTGGTAGTATTAGTACTAGTGGTGGTATGTAAGGGATAATGTACAGCGAGCCACTGTCTGAACATTATCCTGCCTATTGCGATGCTTCGTACTAAAGAAGTCATATTGTTCGCCCGTAGCAATGGTCCATCATAATGGCAGTGGTCTGCTATAGAGAAATAACAGACCACAGAATGCCATAACTGACCAATCAGAATCAAGTATTCAGCAAAGCCATGTAATGAAATGATCTAAAACATTTGGACACGTTATCTATCATTTATCCTAAAGTAATTATGGTTTCCTCCATATACATTTTATATATTGAAATGTGTCACATTAGTACTTTTGGTGGCACCTTTTGTGTCCCATTCTTGAGAGTTACCCCCCCCCCCCCTACAGTGCAATGAAACATCCCCTTGGGTGTAAGAATCTAATTATGAAGTCATTTGTGTCCACTAAATTGAATCTTGTTTTATGGTTTGTGTTGATTTCAAGAAACTTTGTGAAACAGTGCAGGCTTTAGTTGTGATTTAAAACACCCTTGAATAAACCAACCTGGATTGAGATCAAAGATCTACCAAATATGATTTTATCAGTAATTCAGTGCATTTATTCATGCTGCATAGCCATTAACTGTTTGTTTCTGTTCTATTTTTATGTAAATCTCTAATCTGCATTCATCACAACATTACACATGCACTGTATATAGATTTCATACAGCAAATTTTTAATCCACAGCTGAAATGCTGAGAGAATGATGAAGCCATCTGGAAACAATTTCTATGGTATTGTAGAGCATTATTATAATAGGAATGGAGAAAC
The DNA here is from genome assembly GCF_042242105.1 of Pempheris klunzingeri. NCBI lineage: Eukaryota > Metazoa > Chordata > Actinopteri > Acropomatiformes > Pempheridae > Pempheris > Pempheris klunzingeri. The sequence goes on along the minus strand of NC_092019.1, from coordinate 23,565,776 downwards.
TTTTCACACTTAACTCTGATCTCTATTAGTTGCTTTTAATCTTATATATAAGTATCAAAGTGTAATGCAGCCATTGCAAGTCAGTGTTGAAAAGAGTGGAAGCTACCTTTAAAGGTCTTTAAAATGTAAATATAAGAGAATGTGCTGTTTAGAAAGGAAATCAATTTCCTTGGTGCTTATGTAAATGTAAATAATCAAAATGTCGTAGGCTCTGTTGCATTATCAATCAGTTCTTGAATAGCACCCTGCGTAGACACCCTGCTGATAACATAATCTCTGTATCAAAGAATACACATATTCTTTGGGACCTTGTACATTTTAAAAGCCCAGTGTTTTGCTGCGCGCGTTATTGACAGTTCAATTCATATCAGCCGACATCTCCTAAGCGCTTCATGCCGGATCAAGACTGCCGTGTTATCTGAATTGGAAGTGGGAAACTAAAGGAACCTGTCATGTTGCATTCAGAGAGAAGAGGTGTGTGCATCAGTGTCTGATGTATGTGCTGCAGAGATAACAGCCCCATGGCGGCACACTGGGGCAACAGGAATATTCCTCTTCATCACTCCAGCACTGCCACTAGTACTGTGACACAGATAATAACTGTTTATATGCAGCCCATCTCAAAGCAGCATCATCCTCTTAAAGGCTCTCAGGAACCGATCTGTTCCTGCAGTACAGTGTGTCGGATGTTAACATGTCAGATGTTGGCAAATAATGTTGTCAAATCTGAATCTGTTCTTATCAGAAAGATCCAACAACAGCGCAGTTTATTTATTTACATTGCAGCATTACATCCTCTTTCACGCATTAAAGTCTTCCAAAAAACACCCCAAATCACTCAGTATGTTAAATCCTGTTGCATCTTTGCAAAAGAAATGTTGTTGAATTGTTATTTTTAAATCTTGAACAGTAGGTGGTGTTTTATGAAAGTGGACATCAGCATTATCAGTGACACGTACATTAGTATTTCAATCATCGTAAGGATTCTACTTTTTTACAGCATGAAACTATGCATTGTGTCCATTTCCAGGGGCTTCAGAGGCCTTAAAATGTAACAGGTCGGGTGCAGTGTGTCTTAAAACAGTTTGTGCTTGCTGTACTGGTCACTGAGAGATCTTGTTCCAATGTGTTTCCAATGAAAGTGATGAAAGACAAAATCTACAGTCCTCATTGTGTGAGAGCTCTGGTAAACGGCAAAGTTTACGGGACTGTCCGATTATCGTTTGAAGACACTAAATGATGAATCTGTCCTTTAATTCACATACTTTTCACTACAAATTCTGAATATTTCAGACAAAAATCCACAGCATTGTCAGTCCCTCTGTGTCTATTGGTGGGCAAAGTATTCAGATATTAATAACACACTGTAAAAGTGCTGTTACATATAAAAGTCCTGGACTTCACATCTTATTTAAGTAAAAGTGGGAAAATATAATCAGGAAAATGTAGTTAAAGTAATAAAAGTATTCATTGAAGAGGAATGACTGTTGACTGTTTATTATATTATACAGTTTGAGCATTAATTTTTTTTTTACTGTTGTAGTTTATCTATTTTTAAGACTGAAACGTGTGATTATTTTCATTATGGATTAATGGTTTGGTTTTTAACTCACAATTGCGTGACACAAAAGTGACACCATCACAATGCCAATTTTCATCTTTCAGAAGCTTTTGGCATTTTTGCTGAAAAAAAATGACATAAATGATGATCAAAATAGTTTCCAGTAACGGAACTGTCAATCAACGAGTCAGTTAATCAACTTATCATTTCAGCTATAGGAGAATATTTATACATCCTTTTCCATTTAAAAGTGTTTACACAACACCATTATGATTAAATGATTAATTAATGTCAGTATTCCTACACACAAGCAGGGTTAACAGTTCAATCTGCAGCGTGATACAGAGCATGCGTAGGAACATAGAAGTTCTACAGCTGAGAAAAAGTAGTGCCAAAGGAAAGAGCTGTGTAGGTAAAGCAGTGATAATATTCTTAATGTAGCGTACATTTAAACTGATATTGAATTTTTGTACGTGGGCCTTTTGTAAGGCAGCTAAAATGACATTTTCCACAGCAGTGCAGTGTTTGCTTCCTTGGTGGGACTCCTTCCTGTTTCTGAAAACTGGAGACATACTGACCAGATAAGAATCTCAACAACCCCACTTAAAAAACTGGAACAATCCCTTTAATGGACCTAGTCACTGAATTAGTTAGTGGCAGTGGACTGATTGCTTTTCATTTTGAAACAGAAGAGGGTGGTGAAATGTAAATATAAATACAAATGATGTAATGATATAAATGCAATGGGCCGGGGGCCCCGTTCCACTTATTTCATTTGAATGCTGTTCGCTGTAGAGCAGGTTAAGCCTTTGAAAATGAAATGTCACGATGCCGTTTTCATTTTCAAATCGTTAGAAAATTGCATTTTGATTTTAGCTGTATATTAAATATTGCTTGCACAAATGGAAAATTTCCTTACATTGTTTATATTGCAGTTTGATTTTGATGGTGACTTAAATAATGCTTGCACAAACGGAAAATAAGGCTACACGGTGTATAATGCATTTCAGTTTTCAAAATTGAATTAACATTTGAATACTTTCCACTGTACTGCAGGTTAAATCTATCAAAATTAAATGTCCAACAGCTTTTCTGTTTTTATATGGTCATAGAGCATCTGAAATGAAAAAGCAAAATTTGAATATTGATTTTCATTTTTATTTTCATTTAAATCCCATACATAAGCAGACATTTAGAAACCTAGTGTGGAATTACATTTTCATTTTAAAATTTGCACTGGTTAATGCTGTTTTTAATATAGTCCTCCATAGGCTTCCATAGATTACAGCAGGTACATGTTTGTGTCACAGATGTAAGAATGAGGAAAGTCTGGTCATGTCTGCTTACTGTCACAGCAACTTGATGGCAGACATATTGAATGCAGTTTTACATGACATGGCATGAGTAGTGTGGAGTATTTTGAGTCACTGAATTATGAACTTGATGTGACAGGATGGTTTACAGTAAGGAAATGATTGGCTCACAGGTACTGTGTGGTCCAAGTGAGTTATAGCCGCTAACTAAAATGTTAGATTTAGCTAAAGGTGTTTATTTATTTCTTTATTTTACTCTTCAAATTCAGTTGTGGCGCCTCGGTGTGACCAATTAAAAACATATCTAATGGGGTTTCGTTTCACACACGTGCTTTTTAGCGTCTTTAACGAAACGTGCACAAAAAGAAAAACACCAACTCATCCCCCCCTTAATAGATGCAGCACAGGTAGAGTGATGAACGCATCCTCATGGGGCTCTTTATGAGTGACAGGGGACTTGGGTTCTGGGGTCCAAACACCCCTCACTCCCACTTCACATGCAAGCCTGATGTGCTCCGTATGAAGGCATGTGATTTCACAAACATCTGCCTTAATGAGTCTTCCCCCACACTTCTCCCCTCAAACTTGTGATTGACTTGACTATAAAAAGTAGATGAAACTGTAAATCATGAGACGTATTGTAAAATGTACTTCTGTCTTCCCGTGCTCTGTAATGAAGCAGTCATTATGATTATTTTATAGGACTGAAGTTTTTAAAAACTACAAGAATGCATTACTCTGCATAATGAACAGATGTTGTGGCAACAAGCACATACATTATGCATAAAAAATTATTTCAATTTTGATTGTAGACGCTGATTTATTGAGACAAGTCTAGCTTACAACAGTAATGGATTTAGGATGTGCTTTTGTTGTGTTATTTCCATAATTAATAATATGGAGGCAGCACATTATATATGCTTTGTATTCATAAAGATGAGAGGGCTTGAGTTATAACAGATAAAATACTGCTTGCTGAACTTTAAAACCACACCAGATTAATTATACATAAAACTTAAACCCTTTTGAATGAGAAATAAGAAAGAATTTGCCTTATTGCTTGCTGCATGTTGATACACTGAGGAGAAAGAGCATAACTGATAGGATCTGAGAAGAAAATAAAGGGAAAGAGGAGATAATTAGCATGACGTGATGTACGGTACGATGACGGGAAATCACCCTCAGAAAAAGGAAGGTGGGCTGGTCCATAATGCGGAGACGAAAGGAGATATATTTAGACTAAATGGGAATAAAGTCAGAGAGCAGCTGTAGTCTTGCGGAAGTCTTCAAATGCTCAATTGTGGAGACACACTGTATGCTTATGTGTCTGTGCTGGTTGTCATTACGTTTCTGCATCAAATAGCGGCACAAGTTCCTCTGCATTTACCGTACACGCCAACAAACGCGTCTACTACATAAAAAGCTTACTCCTACTAACAAGTGTAGCAAATTAAATGATTAAAAACGCATCGATGAGCCACACTATATGTAGGTTGAAGAAAATAGTTCCCGATACATACACCAGTTGCTCCTGTTTCAGTAAGTTTATCTAAAAACTACAGAGCCCAGCTGTTTTAGTAGTAGAGGATCACTTTGCCTTTAAAAGTTCATATTTGTGTCTGTTTTTAAAGATTTATGGAACAAATGGGTTTGGGGACGAACGCCACAGAATGAAAATCTGAAAGTAGCGAGACGCGGACAAACACGCTGACAATGTTGTTGCTGACGACCTAGAATATGGAATGACACCAGCCTTGTCTTTTCAGTGTTATCATCTGAAAAAGATGTTACAATAAAGACAGATGAATTCAAATTTCTAAACACAGATGCGACAACTGATGACACACGGGGACGAATTCTGAAGCATGTTTTGTTTTGCACGTTTAACTTCACATTTTTGATGACTGTTTTGGACAGTATGGACTTGCATTCCACCCAAATGTTTTTTTTTCTTTCTTTCTTTCCTCACACTTTGAATATATCAAGATTTTATTTTTATGGTTTCATTCAGCCTCTTGCAAATCGACGACTGTCTTGCCAAACCACTGCTCTACTACAAGTGTTTCCCAGTGACTTTGTTTTTCATTAGCATGTTGGAAAAGCCTCTCAAGCAATATTTTGACAAAGTGTTGCTAAAACTCTAAATGTTAAAAAATATTGAGCCTATGATTATCCTTTCACAATCATAATTGAAATCGCAAAGCTAAACAGTGCATCCATCAAATGCGAGGGGACAACACCAACTGGGCGATAACCAATTTTTAATAAAAGCAATATGAGACTGATAAATGAATACTTGGCTGTATAAGGTGATGACTGTTGTTTCTCAACTTTTAATTTGTGCTGCACACGTGATGAATTCCACTCACTTTATTATCAAATCTGGATTTTCGGTTGGTGAACTGAATTGCGCGACTGCACTGGCTGTTCAAAACATTTCTGAATATCGTCATGTGTCTCCTTGTCCTCGGAGGGTGACCCGATGTGACCCCGTTCAGGAGCGGCACATCTGACTGTGTCTCTGCTGGACGCTCACATGCAGATGTCTTCCAGACGGAGCAGAACCTGGTGGAACAAGTCCAAGGTCTGGTACACGAGGAGGTACATGAAGTGGGACGGCGTTTGGCTCCACACAGTAGAATTAATGATTTGAAGACACATAGTTGGTGAATAATTGATTCCAGCCCCGAGGATGGTTAGGAGCTGAGTAAAAGACTAATAAATCATTTGTGGTGCTGCCAGTTGTCACTTTCAATTATTTCTGGGTTTGTGATAAACTGCTGCACCTGCCAGCTGCTGGTCCCACGATTCCTTGGAGCAGAAAGTGACGACTTTACCCAAACTTTGCTCTCTGCCATGCATGATACAAACACCTACCCTTTAGGAGGCATGGTGTGCATACAGAGGGAAAAAAATAGGTCAAAAACAGACACAGAATTACATTCACAACAGCGCCAAGGTATTAAGTGATTCTGTTCATGATTCCATACTATCATTCTACCTTTAATTCATCCAGATTAAATCCAGAGTCTTGTTTTCGATTTCGAAGTATTTCATTAAAGATTGTGCAGGAAACTTTACATCTTGATTTATTCTTTAAAAGAACCACAGCAGTCACCACTTGACCAGGCAGGGATGAACATTACGTGGTCAAAAGTAAATGTGGACCAATTATCAAACATCTCATTCCAAAACCAAGGGCATCAGACTGCTGCTAGAACAGCCTCCATTTCAGCCTCATTTCTCTCATTTCTCTCGTTTCCAATTTTGGAAACTGGTTACTGAGATTTGTTCCCATTCTGCCACAAGATGTCCATCAGCAGTGTTGGGTGATGAGGCCTGTCTCACAGGCAGCAACAGTTCATCCCAAAGGTGTTGGATGGCGCTGAGGTCAGGGCCGTGCCCAGGCTAGTCGAGTTCGTCAGCACCAATCAGAGGAGAACCGTTTCTTATTGAACCTGGAGGCATAAAGATGAAATAAAACGGAATGTGCTGCAACACGGATGAGTATAAGTAAATCTGGTAACACTGATATAGGGGTGTCCACATACTTTTGGCCATATTGTGTAACTAAATAACCCTTCAGTGCGGAGCAAACAGTCCTCTATAGCAGCTGCAGTGACCCACCAGTCAGAGAGCAGAACATTTGAACCAAAGATGTGTAGAGGATTTTATCATAATGGGAGAAAATCAAGTTTAGAAAGTAGGTGTTTGAAATAGTTACATTCCTCATCTTATGATAATATCTTTCTTTTTCTCTCTCTATTTTGAGTGATTGACTCGCTGACAGGTGGATGGAAGCATTGGATGATGGAAGATTGATTGATTGAGCCGTTTTAAGAGCCTGCTGTAATGAAAATGTGATAATCCACTAAATAAATAAATAAAATCAGGTCTGTCACCTCCTCCCACATCTGACAAGTATAAATCTGACTGATTAACAGTGTTGTACATTCACATTTTACTTTCTGTTTATTTGAATATAACAGATTGCATATTGTGACATTATGAGAATGATTCTGTAGGTGTAAAGATGTCTTTTTAATGCGGCGCCGCGGCAACACATTGCCATTGTTAACATATGTGAGACTTGTCAAAAATGCTTGTGTTTTGTCACTTGTTTAAATGAGCCTAATGCACAATGTACTACAAGGAAGATCTTGTCAAGTGAATAATTGCAGAGTTACGGATCACAAGCTCCTGCGGGCCTTCTCCCGGGAGCGAGGCTTGTTGAGGTAAACTAGGTGTACTGTTCACAGTTCACGGTGTTTGAATTAGGAATTTTAAAGCCCCTGAATTGTACAAACAAATACAATGTCTTTATTCTGAAAGTGATTAAATCAATTATTAGTCATTCCACATGGGTCTGCTATTATCTGACAACAATCACTGATTTGTAATTGCGGAGATCAGTGGTGATGGGTTTTTTTGGGGGGATCAATCATTATTCCTCAAAACACTGTGTGAAATACTCTCTATATTTCTCCCAATTGTAAAAGCATTTCCCTTTGACTGTATATTGAAATGTATTTATTTAAATATAAAAATGCATACACACTCTTTCCAACACAGCTGTTCCACCATAAAATCTCTCACTATATATATGCACACACACAAAATTAGAATCATATGTCGACATAATTCAGTCCCGTAATTGTTGTATTGAGATATAAGGTTAAATGATCTGTATATAGTATCTGAATATGAATGAAAATTTAGTTTGGTTGATGCATTCCCTTAAATTCAATGTTGGCAAGTGAGATTTGCAGAAAGGCAACTCTGAGGACACCTTTCTTATTAGAGGTAGCCACTTGTTCCACCTGCAGGTAATTAACTGATTGGCTCTTGTTTGTTGGTGACAGCTTAAAGAGACTGATCCCTGAAGCTAAATGACTATTGCATACTGAAGAAGTCATAGCTGGAATGGCTGTACATGTTGCTCCGCTCTGCTGAGTATAGAAACTAAAACTAAGACATATATACAGAATTTTGTTGTACTTTTATAGTTTTCTTGTTTCACCTTTGTATGCCGCCCTCAACATGACTTTACCCCTGCGGGCCGCAGAGCCTCATTGATCCAAGAAATCAAAATACCAAATGCAATGTAAAGAAATATAAAATATACCAGTCAGCCACACAATTGCACTGGGTGCTTTTTTTCCTTCATCACAGTGAGCTTGGGCAGTACAGTTGGTTTTAAAGCACTCCCACATACACTTTGTTAGACAGTATCATTCCTGCTGTTGTAAATACTCACTAGAGCACCAAATATGTGTTAACCCACAGGTGAAAATAGGCAGTATAATGTACTATGTGCTCCTGTTTGTAAATTACCTTTACCTTTCTACCTTTTATGAAAATCGAATGTATTTTGTGTCCTTTTTTTTAAAGATGTTGTCTTTACTATGAAATAATGAGCTTGTGATTGAGTGAAGGGAAGTCACAAGCAAACTATTGCATTGTTGGTTTGATAACAACAGTAAACTATAGAAAATATATAGAAAAAAACAACTGACTTTTGTTCTGACATTAATCGTCCCTGAAAACATTTGGTAACGAGTTCAGTGAACCCGAACGCCTGCTTTTCATCAACATGTGGCAACAATGAGACTGAAATCTGCCTAATCAAAACATGACTCTGTACTATGGCACATTTGCACTGTTGCAAATATGCGCCATTCAGCATTCACGGTGAAGCTCCTGTTGAGTAATTGCTATTTTGGTTGTATAGCCGAGTGATAACATTGCATTTGACAGCTGATAGAGTGCAGGGAAGCGTTAAGTAGACACTGGTGGAGTGTGGTCCATCTGTGAGGGGGAACAGAGAGACGCGGGCAGGGTGTGAGGCAGCCCCCGAGGGCCTCCAGGCAGCTCAAACAGCATTAGCAAGAGGTGTCCCTGCCTTTAGCGCAGCTTTCACGCCTCACTCCTCTTCCAAGGCAAATCAGAGGCAACACAAGTTATCCATTTGAGATATTGAGTCGATATGGAGATATAGCCTGCACTTATAAGCCACGGTGATGAAAAGGATCACCAAGGGACTGCGCGCCTGTTTATCTGTCTCCCACATTAGTGCAAGCAGACGCTCGCTCCAGGTGACATGAAATATTAAACAGATAACCTCGTTTTGCTAACTGACCACAGCAATGTTGTCACATGTGTCCTCGGGTCAGGTTGGGTCTCGGACTTATTGATTGTCTCTACTTTGTCATTTTCTGTTGGGATCCGAGTCAAAATACTCCCTCTGAGGCTCCTTTCTCACCTCATGACCTCTTTATGGCTTTTCGATGAGGATGGATGCTTTAATTTTTAGCAACTGAACTGAATGAGGTTTTCATTTGTTTTTTAAGCCTTCCCACTGAAAATGTGCTTACTGATGCTTGGATGTCCTGCAACTCAACTCACAGTAACCAGAGATTCAGCCTGTCCACATGACGACAGTGGATAGATAGATAGAGTACTGTGTCATCTGTATACTAAAGATTAAGCTTGAGCTAGCAGGCTATTAGCTTAGCTTACATTGGAATTAGTATTACATTGAAAGCAGGGGGAAATTGCTAGCCTTCTTCTATTCTAAAACTCCTTACTAGGACCAATAAAATGTATCAGTTTACACGTTATCTGCTGTCCCTTTAACTTAAACCTTAATTGTCAAGTTGCTCATTTTACAAATGCTCATATGAATGAACTAATTCTTGGCCGAAGAGGTAGTCGTATTTAGCATGCAGACACGGTGGTAACAATGGTAACAATGTTGAATTGTCTGGCTGAAAGTGCTCTAGAAAGAGAGCGTACAGTAACTATTTTACTGTAAGTTACAAATCCAAATGTGAAATCACATTGCTACAGAAGCCTGCCATATCAATCAAAAAAACCAAACGGGATGAGAACAAGCATTAGTGACAAATACAGTGCAGTATAGCAGTGCGTAACGGTATGACAGCAGTAATTGAGGCTGATGGGGGTAAATATTTGAGTGTTTTTTTATTGTGTAATGTCAAATCCTATAAGCCACTGAGGAGGTCGAGTTTTTCCAACGTGCTGCGTTCACTGATCTGATTGTCAGAATGACAGTCCGGTGGCAGATGTGGCACAGAAACACACATTTACAACAGATAATTGTTGATAATAAGAGAAGCCTTTCTGAAGGGCACTTTTTACTCTCCACAGAAGTTGAAGGCACGTGATCTGATTCACAGTGTTCACTGCTGGCAGAAGTTCAGCAGCAGTGCGAGCTGCCAGAGCAGCCTGACCACGTGACTGGCTGGGAAGCCTTGACGGGGGTGATGGTTTTGGAGTGAGTGGCAGCTGAGGCGGGTGGGGTGTAAGGGGTGGTTAGAGCTGAGTAGAGGAAGTGAAATGGTCGGGGGTGGGGGGGCTGTGTTTTGGGGGAGGAGCGGGTGGGCAGCGGTTTGGGATCTGTGAGGAACAACAGCGTTGCTCCTGTGCGTCTGCTCCCTGACACTTCCCTAATCTGATAACGGATGAGGACAGGTTGCCTTCGCTGTACCTGGCAAGTACCTTCCCCAACCTGCACAGGCGGATTTCGGCGGGTAAGGCCAGGCTTGGCAAATGCTGGCATCCTCTGGAGAATAGTTAAAGGGTGATTAATCATTGTTTAGGCGCGGAATGTGTGGGGAAGAATGGGAAAGCGGCGTTCCACACCTCTGAAGCAATTAATCCCTGTGATCTCCACCAGGTTTGTCTTGTAGATAAGTCAGGGTACAAAACTGTTCCTAATTTATCAACCCACTCATGCCATCCAGCATAAAACACACAATTTATTTCCAATCATTTATAGTCAAATTTTAAAAAGAGTGACTTTGCCACATCCAAGTGTGCCTTATATTAGCTTCATATAAACTAAGTACCCCCAGATTACAATGGGAATCTTGTTTTATTGTGCACATCTGGTGGAGTCACAATGCATTTTCACATTCGCTGTCTGAATTTTTGAGTGATTGTGGCATAAATCATTTTGCTAATCAGAAACATAAGTGACATGAAGGCATCTCCCCTCTTGGAACAAAGGAACAACATATGGCTCTAAAAGTACTCAGGTCTTTTATTTCCAAGGTATATAACCTGTGCATAAACCAATATTATTGGACTGATTTGCATTTTTCTTTCATTGTGGGCTCTTTTTTCAGCTCTCATATCTTTGCAGATGACTTCAATAATGGATAAGAAAAGCATTTCTCCCTCGTTATATATTTGATTCTCAACTTGAGTGCAGTTAAGCAAAACATAAGACTCGGCTCAATGGTTTGTTGCAAGGTGAATTATGGCAGCGTACTTTGTGATTTGAGGAGAACATAGACCACTGCATGCATGATGGGTTTATGTAAATATGCCAGCCACCACAAAAAGTACAGTTCCTCCCTCTAATAAACTGCATTAACAGATGAACCAAAAATGACACTGATATGACAAGATGAATTCCTTTATTACGAGTGGGTTCTCTCCGGATCTCTCTGCATTGCTTCCAAATCATATTTGCCTCCTAAAATGGGAGGGGGGGGAGACACACATTCTTGCCAATAATAGTAAAATGGCTCCTGTTTTAATTGCATCATTACGTACCCAATATCAGCAGCATGCCTGCCAATATCAATATTGCCATAACATGGGTGGAATATAGATGACCCAGGGTATGCGTGGGTCTTCCATGAGTGCCTCCATGCCAGATTCATCCCACTGCCCGCTGTGCAGGGAATGGGAATGTAGGCCGGAAAGCAGCTCGTCTTTCTAATGTCCCCCCGTATTCCCTTAATTGCTGACGGATCTTGTTTGGATTTTGATGGCGGCTTGGAATCTGCGGTTGCTACACATAGGGATTGATAGGCCTTGAGGGAAACATCATGTTACCCACTACATGTGTGAATGTGTGCGTGTGTGTGTGTGTCTGTCTGTCTGCATGTCTATGTGAGCGTCTATATCTGTGTGTCTGCATCTGTCGGTCTGTACGTGCAAAGATCAGCTCTGTTGTGAAATCAGAAGGCGGAGGGCTTTGCATAATGCAGTCATACATTAAGATGATGTAACTAATATAAATGGGGGTCATTTGGGTCAAGTGGGCTGCACAGGGATACACAGAGCAGCTGGTTAACTGATGATGAGAACACACAGGTTCTGCTAAACATGGCTGCATGGGCTTCTCAGAGAGAGCAAACACTTCTATAGACCAGAGAAAGGTAAAAATAAAGGCTATTTTGCATTTCTCATCTAGCAACATTGCACGGCATATGGCACGGCAGCAAACTTAACAATTAGTAACTGCTTTGATGAAGGAAAATTACATCTTGTAGGTCCCACTTCGAATGCACTTCACATATCCATATTAATGCATTCAGGACTGGAGAGTGAAAGATAATTTTCCTGTTTAAATATTTCATTCTAGCTTAAAACTTAGCCCGTAATTAGAGCTCCCTAATGGCAAGAGCATCCAGTTTGTCCGTTTTAATTAGATTGTTGTTTAACTATTAATTATGTATCTTTGTGTCATATAGTTTTGATGCTAACAGATGGTGCAATGGGTAGTGGCTAGGTCAGATTGGGCAATGATTTATTTACCTACATTCTGTTAGTAAGATCCATACACATCAGTGTACATCTGTAGCTGATCCCTGAATCACCGGATTGACTTGTGCAGTGACCTGCTATAGAAATAAAGTTCAGCAGAGGGCAGGATATAGATATAGATATACATAAGGTGGATTCTGTATGCATATACCTGCTACTAACATGTATTTTCATTACTGCTGTATAATTGTGATGAATTCATGATGGCTGAATCAATCGACTGTTTGTGTAGTCTATAATTTGCTGGATTTGGCTGACCAGACATCCAAAACTAATTAATAATGGCAGAAATAACAGCAAATCCTACAATTTCAAAAGCTGGAACTTAAGAATGTTTCATGTTTTCCTGCAATATTACTTAAGCTATTAATTGAGTATCAAAATACTTTCAGATTGATTTACTAGTGTTGTTTCGGCTATACAAATGTATCTTAGATGTACTGTATTAGTAAGTCCAGCACTATAATGTACCACCACGCAGTGAGGTACACTTTACTGGCTTAGAATGAATGGTTCTTTGAATTGTTTCTATGACAGGAAAGTAACGAAGAAGTGTGCCGTTTGATATAATATATAGAGTTGATATTACTCAGTTTGGTTTTATCACTGTATCACTCTCATTAACTCTGATCCCTTCAATTTGCGCATTAACAAAGTTATCCCATTGCTGTGCTGTTGTTAATAGTGTTGCTGGTCTGAGCTTCAAACTCACTGATATTGGGAAAACTGTAGTTCTATTTGAATTGAACTAAAATCTAATTGTATATCGCCCTATTTGGTGTCTGTTTCGCTCCAGTAAATAACCCATACAGACTCTAGATTGAGGGTTTTCCTGACTGCCCAGTGGAGGAAATTCACCAAACCAAACTGCAGAATTATACAGCACATTAAAACAAAAAACAGCCATACTGAACACAACACACAATGAAATATAATACAGAACAAAGGCAGCAACAGATATTTGCCGGGCCCCACCCCTTGTTTGCGAAGGTTTATCGCCGCCCTGCAGAGTTTTCTTGTAAGCAAACAGTTATGTGTACACGGAGTGTTTCGCGCCGAATCGTATTGAGATCCTACACATGTGCTGAATGCATTTCTTTCCTCATACAACATTTGAAAAGCCGTTTTGAACAGGCCCACTCATAGAAACATAGCCAAACATGGTCAAGAACACAATAGTGGACTTTTAATTAAATGGCGTACGATAGGCTTTCTCCATGTATCATGTGTGGGTTTAAAGACACAGTGTCTGATTTGTAGAAACCACTTTTCACCAAACTATAGTTTAGTAATACATACTGACACACCATAATGTAGTTAATGAATGGCTGTTTCTTTAGTGTTACCATTAATATTACAAGAACCCTATTATAATGTAAATGAACTGAGAGCTTATTCATTTAAACATTGTACGTTCTCAAAGTATCCAAATGAAGACAACTATGTTTTTCGGCTTTTGTCTGTGTTTTTATGTCGCTGTAGTGACAAACATGTGAGGCCTTACAGAGCAGTGAGTTCATTTATTTCTTTCAGCATGGGTGACCTGAGCGAGCGGGAGTCAAACTCACAACCTGGCAGCGCTGTCGTGACGCTCTACCACACAAACTTCACGCGCCGCTGAACCTTTGACCTTTTTAAACAGTCTGTCCTGTTTCAGACCCCTGTTTTTATCCTAAAGTTGAGTCATGTTTTCCGTTTGTGTCTGGGTGTTTTGTTGCACCCGGTTTGACTCTGGGCTGTACATTTGGCTGACTGTTATTTGTTTTGTCTCCTGATGATGGAGGCCTGTGATTGATGGACGGGGTCCAGGACATCTCCGATCGACAGCTGTTGATAGCTCTGAAATCGAGAGCAGCAGTCGGAGCGTAACAATGAGCTCATTGCGCTCTTGGCTTGGTCGCCAGCCCGGCAAACCCCAACACTGGGGGGACTTCATGAATTTCAACTGGGGCCACAAATGTGAGTGCACATGGAAATTGTGCTGGGGTGAAGGGAAAGGGACTAAACTAGGAATATAGCCCTGATAATTACAATAATCATAGTAGAAGAAGAAGGAAAATGAAGATGGAGGACTGAATACATTATGTGGACAACACAGTTTTCCTTGAAAGCACAATCTCTTGTTGAATATTTTGTCTAATTTTGCCTTTTCCTGCACGTCATAAAGTTGGGAGGCCAATTTCAGATGAAAGACTTATATTGAGGTGGTACTTAAGCAGGAAAACTGCAACCTAAAACATGTGAGAACCCTGATGTGTTGCCCCATCAAAGCGTCCATGTCTTTCAGTGAGTGCTCTCCATCTCCGTGTGTGTAGCCTCCAGTATGTCTTTTCTACTGGGTTTGTGCTGGTCCGTGGTGAAACACATGACTGTTGTGGCTGTCATGGGAGGACCCGTTAGGAGTAACATGCAAGGAAGAAGTTTTATTAAAGAAATCCTTCACACTAGTGGAATGCAACATTTTAGTGATAATACCTGAATGTGAGACCATGTCAGTCACTTTCATGAAGCAACCTGACATGTGGATGAACTCTAACACACATGCAGGCCACAGTGATTTGGATGTATTAATATGATGGCTACCTTTATTATAATTCTTTGTGTTGAGTGACTGTATGTGCTGTAGGTTAATGATATAGGTTAAGGAGTCGATGTTAGAATTAAGCATCGCTCCATATTGTCTTTTGTCTTAAAGCCATCCATACTTTAGCTTTAATTGGACAGCATCATGCTGTAATAAGCTGTGGTTGCATGGGTTTGATGCCCGAGCCCTCTGAGGTTACCATTCACCGGCACCACATCTGAGCTCAAATTAGCATTCTGGGCAAGCAGAACTCCCCAAGCTTAATTAAGGTAAATTCAACATTCTAGTTTATCATTGGGTTTTATATAATCTTAAAACCAGTTGCGCTTGTTTGGCAGCTGTTTATTTCTTATATTAAAAAAGAAAACATTACACTGTAGATGATTTGGCATCCCAGGATTTTGACTTTGAGCCCTCTATTATGGGAAATCTGGGTTTGCGCAATGATTAAATGCTTAATAAAAAATTCATTGTTGTTGCCAACATCTGTATTGTACGGGCTAACGGCTCACTGGAGTGTGCGAGACTTGTAAAGTTTCCAAACGCGCCGTTGAGAACCCTGGAAAGTTCACCTAAGAGTTTGCCTTCCTCATTACCAAGCTACTTCTGTGTCTGCGATTAGACTGAGAACATCTTTAATTGCTTTAAAATCTGAATGCATGATAAGAATGGATTAATTTGATTTTTCTGTTCCTACAAGTAGCAGATGGTTTATGTCTTCAGAATGCTCATGTTGTAAAATGAGAATCCCCAGCTTGTCTCTGATTGGTCACTGTTAATGAAGCATGCTGGGCTGATTATTGATTTAGAAAATGAGGACAACACAAGTATTGTGTGTGTTGCTGTAATAAATTAAAGACAAGCTTTGTTTTATAGTTGACAGACACCTACCTTAAATAACACAAAATATTTGATTTTCCATTCAGGTGGTCTCTGGCCCGTCAAAGTAATTTTATTGTTTATTTTAAAACAGGCACTTTTATAGTTGCCACTAACAAGCAGATGGTCGACTTGACTTATTTGTGTTTTGTGTTTCTGAATGACCGATCAGATGCATGATGGGAAATGCAATGAGCTGCTTGTCAGGGAAGAGACAATTCACGGGAGAGGGCCCGCGAAAGCTGTATACATTCCCAATTTACTCCCATCTCTGTGGTTTTTAAGGTTAGTAATTTTTTTTGCATTATTATTGGCTGTTGCGAGAGCAGCTGTTCCCCAGCCTCCTTCCCTTCCGAATTACCATCCTCACACTGACAGACAGGCAGCTGATGGGGAAGCTCGCTGCGTGCATGAGGAGATCCAATTCAGCAATGAAACTAATGTGCTGCATCAAGGGGGCTGTGTGGCGGTCCTGGAGGAAGAGGAGGAGGCCCCGGTTCAAACACAGTCCGGGACCGGCTCGGCGGGGGGGGTTTGGCGGAGCACGGCGGCCACATTGTCTCTGGCTGGATGATGTGGCTGCATCAGATCAGATCCTTTCTGTATTTATTTATTGATTCTCTCAATTATTCATTCATTTATTTATTCTGTTCCCGAGACGCCGCCCTCCTGCTTTGGCTGCAGATTCCAAAACTGGCAGGCTTCCACTCCTGGAAATAAAAACACAGAAAGACCATAGATGCATTTTTGGTATTTGAGGGAAAGCACTAGGGGTGGACACAAAAATAGAAACGTCTCAGTGCACTGTAATACAATGTACTGTTACAACACCGCGACAACACATAATTAACACTGGGAGCATATATTATTTAGTAGTAATCACAGGTCTATTATCTCCGATTGTTTTACATTTAACAGAATTTCCCACTATTGTGTGTGTAGAATTTTGATGTCAATGCCTGAAGCATAAAACTGTGTTTTTTGGTGATCTCCTATCAAAAAGTAATTTGTAAGAAGCAAGTAAAAGAAGAGGGAAAGTCACATTTATCAACTGTACTGTACAAGCTCAGTTTGTGGGAGAGTAATACCTTTCTATATATTGGGTTATGATAGTGTCACAAGAGCAGAATACAAATATTTTGAAAGGAAAACGTAATCTTATTCTGCTATCATATTGCTTTTGTTATTTTACACATACAGCGGTGAGCGCTGTCGGACCTGAGGAAGCAAAGCCAAAATCAACAAAACGCATACATCACATACTTAACTAATCAAGGTGCTTCAGATTAATTGATACAAAAATCACATATAAAAATCCAGTATTACCCCTGTATTCATGTCAAGCAGCCATGCCCCCTGATTTGCAACATTGCACACACAGAGAAATACCGCAGTATATACAGTATAGAAATTATATCACCTCACAGTACACGATGTCCCCTGGACAAACCCTAATAACTGCAACTAAAGGCACAACAGATGCAGACACTGAGTTAAAAAAGAGAATACAAGTTACAAGTTCAAGAAAATGCTGACTGAGTTTTCTGAACGAAACCTTGAAGCTGCTTGATTTGTTTCCTGCACAAGTGACAAGATGGCAGCATCAAATCAAAAACCAAACAATAATGGAAAGAAGCAGGTATGGAAGGAAAGTGGGAAGCATTTTAAAAGCAACAAAACACACCCTAGGTAAAAAAAAAAAAGAAAAGAACTGTTCATGACATTACTTGAACAATCTTTGTTCTTAAATCTGTTAATATTCGTGCACTTTCATTTCATACATTCCTTGATTTTGATCAGCTACCGGTGGAGGAGCCAGGGAGGTCATTTAATAGCAAAGTGAAACTGAGGACTGAGGATGATTTGAGTGCTTGCATTATTCAAAAAGTAACAGCAGTGGAGCCCAGTCAAAATCCCCCACTGTGCTCCATTTCTAAACATGCAGGCCTGCAGTTTGTCCAGCTCAGCGAGCTCCTTTGAGCATAACAACAAAGCGCTCATTGCTTATTTGCTGCAGAGGTCTTGTGTTCATGTCTACTTCTATTGACATGCAGTGCAAACATTTATAATTACCTTTTGCTCTGTGATATCAGCCTGCCTTGAATAACCTGCTGTGGCGTTTTACCACCTGTTACTAATCGCTCTGTGAATTCGTCACGGCACCGGCAATGATTCAAACCAACACTGGGCGCCCCAAAAGACCCTCCAGGAAACGTAACAACCGGCAGCAGCACAGTGTTCAGAGAGCCAGGGGAGCGACTTCATGGATTTTTTGCATCATTAACTATTTATGAGTTGCCACTTCATGTTATTTACACTGGACTGATGGTAATGCTGTTCAGAGCTCAAACGCCATGCAGGGACCCGCTGGGATAGCTGGGTGGAGGGTGCAGGGGGAGGCAAAGGCATGTGTGAATCTGTTAAATATTGTACGGAAACGCCACCTGCAGCTGCAAACGTGGCGCGGGGTAAAAAGGGCGAGTTGGGAGCAACTCTGGGGGGACAAAGAAGCACAACAAACTGCAGTTGCATGCAGACATGCTTTGTGTGCCAGGGCACACTGTGACTATATAATGTATAAGTCAAAGTCTTACCACAAGCCACAAGGAATATTCAGTTGACCTGGTTTATCTTTAGCTTTGAACCACAAGAGCTGATTGCATCACCATTTGCAGTAAATGTGTCATAGCTGAAGATAGATTATGCATCATCTGCTTCTGCACTTCTAAAAATCTATCTATTTATCCATCTCAATTCAATTAAATGGTCCTTATTGGGATAAAAAAAAAATTCACACAACACAATAATAGGTGATATGAACATTCACACAAGATTTCTAACATATCTCACATTCCAGCTCCTCTAAATGAGCGATGGGTTTATCATTAGCATCAGTGTTCGTGTCTCTCATTTGCCGTTTCCTTTCTCTCTCCACATCTCTCTCAAAGTAAAAGGCAAATAAACAATATGTGCAGTTAACTAGAAATGCATCAACATGGAAATGTGTCAAAATCAGTTTCGCAACATGGCATGCAAACTGTAAATGAAACACTTGGAATGTCCAATCAGACAAACAGCTGTCACACACTTTCTGGGTGCAGATGCTCGAAGAGAAACGAGTGGACCTGTCAAAAATAAATGTAGCAACTGAAGTTGAGTTATTCTTGAACCACTTCGAAGAAAAGTCAAGCAGCAGCCATAAACAAAAAGAAAAAAAAACAAAATTTTTGCTTGATATGATGAGCAACAGCGTCCTTGGAGTTGCCTCAAGACTGTTGCTCCAAACACTGAGGGACTTCTTGTTGCCAGGAAACATTATATATGATTTTTCATTTTGCTGATAACTGCCAGGAGTGCTGCCCATCTACACTGTTTTGGTTTATCAGCAACGGGAGGCTTTTATATATATTTGTCAGGAGGACTGGCATCTTTGTTAAAGTAGGATTTTCATTAAGCCCCTGTTTGTTATCGTCTGACACGTCTGTGGTTGCTTCTGCTCTTGCGCTGCCTGTTTCTCAGAACAGGTCGTGTCTTATTACAGGGTTAGATTGTTTGATGTAGGTTTTTACGCACTCTTTGTTAAACTTGGTCTTCACAGATATGAGTTACTAATATCTGTGCTGTTATTTGCACTCCGTTGATAAGCTGCTTCATCGTTTAATTTGTAACGTTCATCACTGAAAGTTACGAATAATAATAAGCGTTCAGTGCCAGTGCAGGAGGTAATGTGGTAACATGCTTTGTGCTTTAAGTAAAGAGGCAGAAGGTAATGACGGGTTGGTTGGGGCGCGAGCGCGTGGGTGTGATTTTCCTTTTCACACCCTGGCCACACACATACTGTCTGCCTTATATCATTGGTGAAGGTTGTCAGAGCTGTGTGCAATCTGAAAGATGTACCTGCAGACACTACTCGGGGCTAAAAATGCCGCAGACATTTTTCTGGTAATATATTTGTCTACATTTAATATTCCCATAACTGCACATCACCATAAAACTTCACTGACTGACCTAAAATTGGGAAGAAATATCTCTTGTGTTATCAAGGACAGTAAGACAGTAGAACTATTGAACTTCCAGTGTCAGCATGCAAAAGGCCTGCTGTTGCTTCGCCTTTTGACTTGTGCACTCCTCGTGTCATTGACCATCCCAGTTGCCAAGAAAAACGCTTCAGTGTCCGGGTTGATCATACCATTGCGACCACAACAGAAAGAAAATCCGTTCATCATCATTATGCGCATGCACTGAACAAAGATTGTAAAAAATAAAATACACATGTGCAAACATTATCAAAACATATTTTATGACCTTAACCATCATAAAATATTGCATTTTCCACTGAAAACAAAAGCATTGTCCACCATTCGTGAGTATGTGGGTTATATATGTAGATGCATATATACGAGAACTATCGGCTGGGAGATTCCAAACAAACTGTAGCTTGTTGTTCGACATGTACAATATAACATGTTATTTCATAACCAGAATGGCAGTAGCCTACTCCCATATTCTATTCCATCAAAACACCAAAAGCACCTCAAATGCTGCACAGGCGATTAAAACACAATAACATTGATGTATACGTATCTAGACATGTTAATATAGCACGTACTTTTGGTTCAGGACAGTTGAGATTCAACATGTCGTTGGTTCACAGAAACATAAGATACCAGCATGTTCTTCTGGTGACTTTCATATGATCTGGTTGGGCCTGGAGCCATTTTGATCACACTGTCAATACCCTGTCAATAAAGCTGGTTTCCTAAATAAACGTGAAACCAAACCGATCCCGCTGAATAGGGAGCATGTCTGGCTTTCATGCACATCGTAAACCTGCAATTAACGTTAGCCTTTTTATTAGCCTAAAGGCAACTTCAAGCTTTCCCTATTAACTATTTCCTAACCTTAAACATACCATAAACATAGTTTCCTTTACCACAATCACAGTCTATCCCCAAATTAAACTATACTATAACTGCCATTCTCAGGTAAAACAGGGAAAATGGGAAAAATGTTCCTATAGGAGGTCGAATAACGATAAAATGACACAATTTGGAGTTTTGCAGAATCACCCAATAATGTTCTTGTTTGCTGATGTGCTTGGAAAGGCTCACTCACAGATCTTAAACTCAGCTTTGTTAATCTTGTCTGCTTTGTTTTCTTTTTCACAGTTTATTATGCTTATAATGATGAAATTGTATAAGGAGCTCTGAAAGTGAATGTCTTGTGACCCCTCGCTGAACACCATCAGATGGTTTCTTTGTTCTGTCACCTCTTCAACCCTCTGGTGCTCATGAGTGTATAACATGATGTGATCTGTATTTCAGCAAAGTTCAGATTCTATAATTAGTCAAAAAATAGTTATGGAATCGATCTGGAGTTGAAATCAAGCTTAATCCATTTGGCATTTGTGTGGCGTAAACCAGTGTGTCAGTCAAAATCTTTAGTTTGAGGCTTTAATCTGCTTTACAAGGTTTCTGCTGCTCATTCAGCCACACACACACACACACACACACACACACACACACCGATGGCAGCTTGCTGCCACGCAGGGTGCTGGCCTGACCATCGGGAGCAATTTGGGTTTCAGTGTCTTGCCCAAGGACACTTCCACAGGAGGACAGGAGGAGGTGTGGCTCAAACCACCAACACTGTGATCAGTGTACTTCACCTTTGGATTCACGGCCGCCCACACACTTAGTTATTCACACATCCAGCAGTTACAGGGCGACATTGTCATTCATCTGGAGTCGTGTTTGTGTCCACCTGATGAGTGCAAATCCAATATTCACTCTGTATTAGCTCTGTCATTGGTCTCTACCTACTCCTGTGGGAAATACGGGGCACTTCAGCTGTTAAATGCTCCACTATGTTCACAAGTTAGTTAGCCGCTAACTGTGTCTGTCTGTTGTTTAGCGCTGAGCAGGTAGTGTGCAGCAGGATTTGAGCTTTCTTTGCTGAAAACAGCCGCCTGCCGTGCTATGAGAGCGGTGAACAGCACAGAACAACAGGTGCTTCGTCTTAAATGGGGCATATTATGCAAAATGTATCTTTAACATATATATGTGTCAATCTCTGAGAAAGACCGAATATAGAATTAGATTTGGTAAGAAGTGGGCTCGCTGTACATGTGACACCCACTATATCCACTGGAAACATGGATCCACCCGGCTGCCCGCCATTGTTCTCTCATTATGCTAGCTCTGTTAGAATGAAGATGTCAAAGTTCAAGCAAAGCACGCCAATTGTTCTGCTGCTGGCTGCAAAAAGCAACAGCCTGCGCGTCCTCCTACCTCTCGCTCTATAGATCCAACAACTTCAGTGTGTAGCCCGAGCCCTTTAAAATGCATCGCTGTTTGCGGAGGAATTTGCTTCGTCTTTAGAAACACACATTGTGATTTTCACCAGTCCAGGTTTTGCTTGTTCTGCTAGAGGGTAAACTTGCTTCACATATAAACATGTTGCTTACAAAAAAAGACTTCAGCATCATGCCAGCTCTTTGTCATTTTTTTTTTACATTACATTTGCAGAGATGAACATGGAGCACGGTGTCATCTATCCAAACATCCCATCTTTGTATCCACTTGTACTCACCTGCGTCCTCTTGATAATGCTGCCTTCGCCGTCTTTAAGGCCTTAATGTTGGCTCATTACAAACCATTTTCTGCCAGTTATTTAGGCTCCTTTAGCTCACAGTTTGGAGCCACGAAAAATACCCCAGGTGTCATCAATGGAGCTGAAGCAGCATAGATTTGTTCATGATCCCCTTATTTCCCAATTGCTGTCATCTGAATAACACAACACAGGGTGTAATTTGACCGGGGTGATTTGGGCTGGTGGTCTTTGCAACAACAATCCACAGCCATAGTAGTGTGATGTCGACCGCTTAATCCACCGCCGCCCAGAGTTCCCTTTGAACTCCTCCTGCTTATGAGGCTAATTTTTATTAAGTAAGTGCACACATTATTTGTGGCAGTCACTGAAGCTTCAAGGAGTCGTTGTGACAAGCTGAGCCCAAGAGCTTAAATTACCAACTCTCTCCACCAGCACGGGTATAATTAGCCCAAAATTAATATGAAATGTTTGCTTTAGTTAAATTATTCAAAACATTTATTTCACTTGTCAAGTCTCGGATCAACTTGTTGTTTTTAATGTATGTTTTTATTTATTTTTTTCTGTCAACAGGAAAAGGTTTTTTGTCTTTGTGTTTCTCTTACCGATGACTGCAGGCCTCTTTTCTTGTTACAGACATCCGCAGATTGTGGGCAACTAATTCAACACATGAAAACTGCTGTATCATGAAACACACCTTTTATTTATTAAGGCCCATACTACCTTTATAGTTCAGTTTTGCCCACCATTTTCGTTATTTCAATTAATTTGTCCAGTGGAGTGTTTGTGTTTGCACTGCCAAAGAACCAACTGTCCAGGTATTAGCTGCAGCTATGTAGAAAGCACACACCGAGTCTGGCTCCGTGTGTGTACATTTCTTTTTCCAGTTTCTTCTCTTTCTCCTCCTTTTTATCTTTGGTGTTCACGAAGTGGAGTCACAATTCGCAGCCTCAGTAGGAGCCCCAATTATTTTGCTCAAGTTTTCAACTATCAGCTTCTTGATAGACCTTCACCGTAATATTAAAGAAGATTTGCATCCAGTCACGCAAAGGCAAGTCCCCTAAAGATATCTTTGTGTTCAATCTGAAAGGAACATTTAACTTTGAGCTGATTTTTTTGGCCACTTGATGGCAGTGGTACAAGCCATGAACATTAACATATCATCATGATAGCACTCAGTTGCATATTTACACATCCAGTCCATGCAGAGCAACATTAGCATTGATCTGGAGTCAGGTCTCTGGTAACCTGATGAATGGAAATCCAATATTTGGTCTCCTTGCAGCTCTATTTTAGTCTCCAACAACTCCAACAACAGGTAATATGTGGCTCTAAAGCAGCTCTAAATGCTCCACTGTGTTCAGGTGGGTTGATGGGAGCGGTGACAAAAAAGGACCCTAAATGGTCCATAGAAGTGAGGAGAACTTCAGAATTTGGGCTTCCTAACCAAAGTGAGTGAGTTTGGTGCCATCACATAAGAGTTATACCGAGAATCCTGTTCTAACTTGTTATAGCATACACAGTAGTATCCACTATGTATAACTACAGCAGCACTACAAGGCCGCTGTGCTGTGCCACACTGAGACAACCCAAAATCGCTCCATGAGCTAATAAACAGACGCTCACATTCCCCATTAGAAGAGTTGTGGGTGTCTGCCGGGCTTTTGTTGTCACTTGTGAATAAAGTGATTCATGGTGACTAATGAGCAAAGTGTCAAATCCAACGTATTGATTTCAGATGGACTAATTGAAGATGACATTGTGCCTCAGGCGAGGGCACATTTACGGAAGTTCACCATTTATTAACACAACATCGACCTGAGGCGATGAGGTAATCTGTTTTTGCACTCTAAATGCAGAATGTGTGTTTAATCCATTAAAAAAAAAAAAAAACAAGGCGGGGGAGAAAACAGCGCCCAGATTCTAATGCGGCTAGATTGACAGACAGATAAAGGGGATACAGTAATACAATGACGGCATGACAATCTTGCCACGCATTTTATGGTGACGAATAATCAAAAATCCTTTTATCGATGACACATCAAGGAGCATTTAGTTTATGCTTCGGTTAATCCTATTGACTATTTTGTGATTTCTCTCTCTCTTACTTGTTCCAATGTGCTATATTTGTCTCATAAATACTGGATATTTTGGCTTGACAAATTGCTGTACAGGCACAATCCTATTAAGGGACGCGGTGTTGTGTTCCCTGCCAGTGACATTCTGTTTGGGTGTTGCATTAGAGACTATGACTACTGTACTGTGTTGTCATTAATGGATAATAAGAGCATTTTGTATTTTTAGACATTTCTTTCAGCATACCACTATTTTTCATTATCCCTCAACAATCCCTGCTGCAGACTTGTGTTGCTCTAATGTGCCACAAGATCCCTTTCATCAGTCAATCAATTAATTAATCTCTTTTTATCCAGCAGTTTACTGAAGGCGTCTAAGAACAGGCAAAGTCCTTTACAAGAGACAAATGAGCAGTAAAAACTGCAGAGTTGAATAATAGAAGAAAATGTATCGGAGAGCAGTTATACTAAATTGATGCTTTTGATGAATTATTTTGAATGGCCAAGTACCATTAGGATGATTTTACTGGTCAGGATGAATTGTTTAACAGCTTCTTTCAAATAACTAACTAGTTCTTTCTGCCGTCTGTGTCAGTGCAGTTTGGTCAAAAAGTAATTTCCTGAGGTTATTAGAAGAAGGATGGTGGAACTATTTCTGTACGATACTGCAAACATGATATATGATTTGAATATCAAGCAAATTACGTAAAAGTTTGATGCTAAACGCACTTATAATGGTGTCCTGACAACAGTTTTACACACCTCTCGTCTCGTTTACAATTTTTTTTTTTTTCTTTTTTCATTACAATACCGCAAATGGTCTCTGGGAAAAATCTGAAGCAGGGCTGAGTAGCAGCGTCGTCCCTGAATCTCAGACTGATCTGTTGGAGGTCAACTTGCGTTATGGGCAGCATTGTTGTGCTGCATGGATCGTGATATAGTAGTGTTTTCAGTTTTAAGTTGAAGAAGTTATAGAGATGCAACGCTAGATCGGGTGAGTCATTTAAAATTTAAATACAAGTTATGTAGTCTTATCATTAAAAGTGACTTTGAATGCCTAATAATCCAAGTTAAAGATTGCAAGGTGAAGATTAACATGTAATCACCGACGAGTCTAACCTATTTCCATAAGCAATATTTTAAACGTAGATTTAGGCCGAAACCTCCATAAACACAAGTCCAATTTCTGTCTAAACATCCTTATTGCTGTATGATTGTAACCAAGATATTTGCCTCACCAGCACCCTATTTGAGTTTCAGACTTTGTGAACGTTTTCCTGAATTCTTTTTCATTTAATCATTGATTATTGTCTACAGACTACATGACCCAGAGGTGTGGTAATGTGGCATTAAATAAAAGGGGAGGAAAGCGCATTACAAACTGCAAAAAACTACACCAGCCCAGTGTGCCACCTGCATTTCCCTTCAAGCTCTCTACCTCACATCACATCCGTCACAGAAAGTGGAAGGATGCAGCTGCAGGTGGTTTTGAAGCTGTTGTGGGTAGAAATAAACATCTTGACAGCTTGAAAACCACCCTTGTTGTCTTTGTTATGGGGGAATCTGGTCTTTAAGAACACTTTGTGATGTTTTGGACTCGTGTCTCATGCCTGTTTTGACTTGGACCTCAATAGCAAAGGAGAACAAAGAATAGTAGTTTTAATGTCTGGTTTGTTTTGTCTTTGCAATATGCACAGTTTAAAGAATTTAGTCTATTAAGCACTTAATATGCTTCTATGCATTCACAGCCAATTGCTACTAATACTAATAGCCCTTTAAGGTTAAAGACAGGCTTTGGACCTCAGTGTTCTTCTTTAACTTTCTCAATAAAATCATTATTTTCACCCAAAGAATACAGATATTTAACTGGTTTTTGGTCCTTTGATTCGAACTTTATTACCCCTCATTTTGGTCTGGATTGCAGCCTTGATACGCGGTAAATGTGATTTAATGGAGCCATGTTGTTTCTATGGGCGCATCGACCTTCTCACCACCTTGACAGGCCACACTCTCTGCCTGGGTCACAAGCAGGAGGAGGCGGTGAGGTCCTGGAGAGCATTATTGAATTTTCAGTGACATGAATTATGATAAATTATCGGTCAATAATTCAGCATGTGTGTCAGATAGAGTATATTTGCAGGACCACCTGCCTGAACAGAGGATACACTATAGGGAGTAAATAAATAATACAGCTTTTTTTTTACCCTGCGCTTTAATACCATTAAATATTCAGCTATTTGGATGATCAAATTTGCTGCTAAATTACAGCTTCCCTGTTGATAGGACTGGGAGGAGAGGTGGCCAACGGGTGCTGCAGTGGGAACCCAGCCAGAGAGAGAAACAACACACACACACACACACACACACACACACACACACACGCACACACACACACGCACGCACACACGCACTCACTCACTCACTCATACACACGCATGCACTATCAGACGCCCATATGCACGTCTGTGTGAGCTAGAGTGACACGCAGACAAGCACACAAATACATATGCACACACTCTCACAAGCACAGACGCACAAAAATACATAAACACACACAGCCCCAGGTGGCACATGCTGGCATACACTGCCTTACCTGATGATGCTGTATGCATCAATGAGCGCATCCAAAATAATGCAATGTTTACCCAAAGACGGCTGGTTGGAGTTCAGATTCTGTCTGAATACTTCACATAGAAAGACAGGATTATTCGCGAAATAATATATGTGAAAAATACATTCCCGGCCCTGATGTGTTTCTCTATTATACAATATAATGCAGCACTGTGACAAGCTTCATTTCCCCAGAATCTGCCCTTTGACAGACTGGCGCAGTTATTAGTATTAACCACTGTTAGAATCATCAGCACAAAAAAAAATTGGCATCCCTAACCATGATATGAGAATTGGTAAGCAAAATGAGAAATGAAGCAATTAGAGAGGTTCACATACATTATTTAGCGCTCATTAGCTTCCTGTGACACTGTAGGCTCCACACCAATGAAAAGTGTTGGCCAGGCTCAGGCAATTAGTAAAATTAGTGGCACAGGATTTGGCGTTGATTCAGGCCACATGGCCCAGAAGATACCAGACTGGTGTCAGTCGTGTAATTTATAACTTTGCACATGAAATAATAGGTTTGAAAAATCACTGGGGCTAACAGTGTTTCAACCTGTATTATCCAGGCGACAAGGGTTGTCCCTTGGACAGAGGGAACAGCAGCAGCCTCCTCTGGTTTTTAGGAAAGTGCACAGTGCAATCGGCCATTTTGTGTCTCTCAGAGAAAAATAGGGGACAGAGGTCCAAGCGGATGGTAATTAGCAGTCTGGGTTGTGTTTGTTTTCATTTTGCGCATGTTTGTGCTGATAAAGTTTGACTTGCCAAAAATCCCAGTCCCGTGCTGGATTCCGCTCAAGCTGTTCCCCAGCATCCTTCAGGAACGATGGGAAATCTTGTACACTGCCACTGGTCACAGCACAAACAGACGGTGGTAATCAGTGATTAGTGGACATGTTACAGTATACAGAGATAAGCCCACACCCCAACCCTTCAATCTGAATCAATAAAAGCACATGAAATACAAAAAATGTACATGTTTGGTGGTAGATATTCTGTGATTAACCAGCAGAGTATGAACTAAGAGTTTGTAGAAATCTATGTGAGGAACTAAAATGTGGAACATTTGTATTAACTTCAAAAGGAATAAAAATAAATCAATTATTTTTATGGTCAGAACACAGACTGCTGAAGAAACACAAAGCCATTTTGTTAAAACAGGCAATTTAAAACACAGTTTTGATCCTTTTAGGTTTTGAGCTTAAGGTCTGCAGCCAGCTTCAAATGACTGTAGGTCCACATCCAACAGCGGAGCGTAGCTAAATAACATTTTGCAGCCTCTTTATCATTACAGGGAAAAAACCAAGGCAGAGAACAAGCAAACCAAATAAACAGGTGTTGTGTGCTTTAGAAAAAGCTAATGCTAACGTGTTCTGGAATAGAGAGGCATAATTATACTGTGCTGGATTATGGAAAACATTGTGCATGTTAATTACACCAGGTATGCTCATTGATTTTCTGTTATAATACTTAAATGTGTCATTAATAATTCATTTTCCTGCCAGCCCATTCCATTTTTCATGCACCTGTGTTGTTGATGTGAATGACGCTGTGTCACTGCTGATGATGGCTGTGTAGTTCATCATGGAAAGTAATTTCTGCAGTGACACCTACTTATTTGTCTTTTATGAGCCACTGACAATGTCCATATTGTAAGGACGACTCTCCGCTCACAGACTGACCGAGAGCCATCTCTTTTCTCTTTGAAAATCTATAAACTGTGTGAAATGACTGTTATTTGTCCCTTTGCTGTGCAGCTAAAGCTTTAATGGGACAGCTGTCACAGATGAGGGCAAGGATTTAAGCAAGAAGGCTTGAGTAGGGGTTAGCTGGTCAAACTTACAATCACGGTCAATAAACCTGACAAATTTGCTTTTCCCAGTTGTTGTAGCGTCTGGCGGGCTAAAAAAGCATCAATGAAACGCTCAATTCTTCTGTGCTGCTACTTCAACAACTTGGCCCGTGGACCCGACTTCTCTGCTCGCTAATGTTCCCCTATAAGCTCAATGGTTGATGAAGACTGATTCCCTCGTTCTCGTCTTTTAAGAGCACCCATCCCTCTCCTGTCATTTAAAAGGACCGCATCCCTCAAGGAACGAATCTGTCAAACAATAGTAGAGAGACAAGCACGACAAGCAAACAAACCCAGAAACAACAGCGGCCGCGGGCGCAATCAAGTTTGTCCTTGAATTTCCACACCTGTGAGCGCTGAACGTGGCAGGGCCATTTGTGAATTGGAAGGAACGCGACATGTTTGTCCAGCATCAACTCGGCAGCGTGTTTATCCCCTCGTTTTTCCAGCATTGTTTGTCTTTTCTTTGTGGCACTGAAATGCTCAAATTGCATTTCTCAGATGTTGGTTCCCTGGAGGTGTGCGCTTGTCGGCAGGTGTCTGCGGGAAACACGAAAAGGGAAGGGGAGAGGAAGAGGCACTGGAAGAAAGATAAAGGAAAAAAAAGGCAGAAAGAGAAGAGAAGAGAAGAGAAGAGCGCGAGCAAGAGAGATCTCCCACACGTTCTCCGATGTGGAGCTGAATTTATGCCGAAATGCTTCATCTGCCATATATGCTCTTTAGCAATGTAAATGCATGCTGACGAACTTGGATCCTGCAACAATATGGCACGTGTGCCTTATACCGCACAAACTTTCTCACAATTAGTTGTTTGGCAAAAGATGATAAACTATTCAGAACTCCTGTGAGCAACATCCAAGTTATGGAAGTTTACAACAAACATGCATTTTAGTTATTTGTTTTTCCCTGAGGTGCTACACTCCGACAAGCTAACTCCTGCTAAAAAGCATGAAATACGGCGCTGTTTCCCTGCAATAATAATTCAGTTTCCCTTATTTTATTTTCAAATCAATTAACTAACCTTGAGATGAGCTTTACTTTACTGATAAGTGCTATATAGTACAGCTCAATCCCCCTCCTTTGCTTTGAAAGAGGCTTCTTCTCCGAGCACTGAATAGCGTATAATAGATATTGAACTGTAAATTTGAATTGAAAGCTCGGGTCATTGTGCCTCATTGACTTTCGACCACAAAAACCAAATGATGTCTTAGTTGAGAGAAATATATCAAAGGATATCAACAATTACGAGTCATAAACACGCCTGGAGACGTGC
This sequence comes from Pempheris klunzingeri, assembly GCF_042242105.1. Classification (NCBI taxonomy): domain Eukaryota; kingdom Metazoa; phylum Chordata; class Actinopteri; order Acropomatiformes; family Pempheridae; genus Pempheris; species Pempheris klunzingeri. The sequence goes on along the minus strand of NC_092019.1, from coordinate 23,535,435 downwards.
CTGGCGGGCGTATAGCAGCGGGAATTAGCATGTTGAGCTGATAAATATGCATGTAAAGACGCTCCCAGGGGAATAACACGCGTGTGATTGATAGCTTTGGAATTGAAGGATGTGTAAATTCCTTTTATTCTGGGGGTTGTGCTGTTGTACCGCCGAAATACATAGCACTTGTTAAAAGTTTTACCAACTTTATAATCCTTAATGCCACATCTGTTTGCTGTCTTTATAGCGCCTGTAAAACGTCATTAAATTATTACCACCAGCTGGCCTCATTGCACAATAACCTCACTTATCTGTTATTCTCTGGGAATACTTCTGATTTATAGACCCTCTTAGAATAAATGATATTTTATACATATGTATATATAAATAAACAAGGGGAAATGTGTTCTCTTAAATAATTCATGAGTTGTACTTTGAATAAGTTACTTAGGAGAAGTTTTTTTTTTTTCCCACCAAGTATAAAAGAGATTTTTGTGGCATGTACAGATTGAGAGACGTTTGATTCCAGTTTGGACGGCAGAGCAGGTCTGTCTGCTGAGAGGAATCTCTCTAAAATATTTCACTTGATCAAATGTGAAGAATTTTATTTTCAAAAAAACCCTCAGTGCTTCTCTGGATTTTTTATCTTTTTTTTTTTTTATTCATTTTTTTTCAGAAATATTGTGCAAACTTCCTCACAATTATCAATTATTTGGTCTCTATCTACAAGATTTTTCACAGTGATGGACGTGGTTTTGCGCGTTTTAAAATTCTGTATCCAATCAATACTCATTATCACCTGACATTAATTAAGTGTAACAGGAAAGTTGAACTGAACAGCTTTTCTGAAGTTGCTGTACCTATATTTAAATTAAAACTCACAAATTCAGGATGTTTCAAAAATAAATAAATAACATCACATACAGTAGGCGGTTTTCTACACGGCTTCAAGTGCAAACCTCATCACTCAACTCTAAAGAATTCCAGCACCCCCTAATGTCAATATGAAGCTATTGAAATTAAATGGCAAAGAAATGGACAAAGTGGCAGGAATCTTCCCAGCACACAAACACTGTGAGAACAGCAGAGAAATTTGAAACGATATCCAAAGTAAGAAATGCAGCTCAGGTAGGGGAGTGATCTCTGTGGCTCTGCCGGTGCTTATAAATAGCACTCGCCCTCGAGTAGCAATAAAGGCTGTTTGCGTTGCTGCTATATGTTTAGTATGTAATGATATATTATTGCTCTAGGTAGTGGGAGCATGTCCTATGTGCTCGGTCCTCTTGGGTATAATTGCTTCAGAAGAGATAAACTGGAGTGAGAAAGAGAGAGAGAGAGAAAGAGAGAGAGAGAGAGGTGGAAAGAAGGGGGAGCAAGACGAGATATTAAAGATTAATAAGGTGTGTGTGTAAAGCTGTAACTCTCAAGAGTGATTCTTTTCATTTAGCTATAGTCTTTTATTTCTCGTTGTACTTATTTTTTCACTCACTTTGAAATTCAGACTATTTGGAGAGACCCTCAAAGGCCTCGTTGGTGCATTTTCAAGCTGTTTTCAACCCGTTTCAAGCTATAGCTGTTAATCATCACAGTCACAATGGTGGACACAGTAGTTGAAATTAAACGATGTTTTTTTTCATCCGTGTTTTTTTAATATGAGACTATTACCTAATAACTTGTCATTACAAGAGAACTTCGGTATTTCGCGCATGAGCCATACTTTTATCATCTGAACGGTGTGGCTTTTGTCTTTTTCTTTTTCTAAGCATGAAAAAGGTACAAAATACTATCGAGGGACAAACCTGCGACTGCTCCGCTGATGACAAATAGTTGACTTTGTGCCCGCTGTGTCTAACGAGGGGGGTTCTCTTGGTTTCGGGGCACATTTAATGACTCAAAACTGCAAACTGCAATAAGATAAATCTATTTACGGGTGTATAACTCTAAATGTCCACAAGGTTCAACTCTCAGATGCAGTAAATGAGCTACAGTGTTCGGTTTTTGATAACAGATTTAAAATGTAAATTGTAAATGCATATTTACAAATATGAACATTTCCAACGCAAGAAAAGGATGCGTGGATGTGTATTATGGTAGCTTATTGATTTAAATTCCAATTAAAAAAAAGTATGTTGTGCACACATATAGTTTATTCATGTACACACACACACACACACACACACACAGACACAAACTCAGAGTATCAGTGTGAAGCTCGGAATAAAGGAGCCTGTGAATTTGGCCAGGTTTCCGTGTCAGAAGCAGCCTGTATGTACGTTTGCGTTCGCAGGCTTTAGAAGGCTCTTTTTTCACACCCTGCTGTTTTCCCCTGATAATTTAATGTCCATATTCTTCTCTTCAGGCATTAAAACCCTCTGAAGTTCATTCTCTGCCTTTGTACTCTATGAGGCTGCACAGTGGGGCTGGGAAACACACACCACACTCCGTAGGTCCTCTGTTGTTCTGCCTACCGAATGCCCAACCAATTACCAAGTTCAAACACGCAGCTATCACTCTGTTTTTGCTGCTATCCTCTGATTTGCCCAGTGTTTGTACCCGACTTTTTTTTTTTTTCTCCCTTTTCAAACTGAGCTTCTAATAGAGATGATCACGGCATGCTGCTTATTCTCACAGATGACTAGGCAAATATTCAAATATGAAACTCCTATTTGTAGGAAAATGTCTACAGTCTGTCATTCTCACAGTTGTGTTAAAAAGCATACTGTCATGTCAGTGAAGCTGTGTGTTCACTCGGTTCGTCAGAAATGCTGTATATATATATATATATATATATATATATATATATATATATATGCAGAGCTCAATGACTTCCTTACACGGGAGGAGCCAAAACAGAAAGTGCAGATGTTGCAAAAAGTTACAAAAACAGTAAAAGACAATAGATGCTCACTTTTATCACTGATACTTTTATTTTTTAAAAATGCTTTGCTGTCTCTTTAGTTGAAGTGAATCACTGTAGAATCCATCACGCACAGCCAGACGATGTCCACATGTAAGGTGTGGCTGAACACATAATCATTCTGGTATTGGGTGGATGCAGTGACAGATTTGCCTTTGCAAAATCGTGTGTGGGGGGGTCTTGTTTTGGTAGTACCTGTGCATGTGGACAGGTGCGCTCTGGCATTATAAGATGGCTAAATACCTGTAAAATGAAATGGATGAAACAGTAAAAGGCGTACAGTATGTTGACTGTGTGATAACACAGACAAACATAGCCTGATCACCGATGCCCAGGAGGTGAAGCCTGCCTATGCTTCAGCTCCGGCAGAGCTCACTGGACTCACCACAGACAACTGAATCGCTGTATGTTACTCCCACAGAACATTGTTGCTGACATCACAGCAGCTCGTGTGAAGTGGGGACTTATTGGTACATTGGGCGAGTCGATGTCAGTGGAGCTGCCAGAGTTAAAGGATGTGTCAAATGAACTCCAACTGAGGAAAATGGTAGCATGCAGATAGTGGAAGTGGAGGAGAATTACAACTTAATCGGCCAATGGAAGGTTTAAACCCACAGCCTGCTTCCTGTGAGTCACACCACTGCTGGATAAAACGTATTCATGCTCTGAAGCTTAACAAAGATCACAAACCAGTGTGTCACCCTGAATTAAATGATAAAATGGAGCCTTACAAGTAGATTAATGGCTGTGAGATTTAAGACATTTAAGAATTTTAAGGACATGCAGACCATAGCTCACATGCCTCATAACTGTGTGTTAATATCAGTTGTACAATGTCTCACAGGGCAAAATGAATAAATAATTCCATTTTAATTCCATTGCAGTAGCCAACCATGGCACTGCAACGAAGCAAACACTAAAACAGGTTTGTAAAAGCGTTGATGATAAAACGTCTGAAATGTCAAATTATTCGTTTTGTTTAATGATTGAATGAGCTTTCACATTAACCCCCATCACTGCACTTGCACTCACTGCGGCAAAGAATCACCTCTCAGTTGTACAAAGTTTATAGCAAATCAGTGCGTCGCAATTTTGAAGGTCAAAGTTTAATCAGACTGAAGTCAGCAGATACGACAAAATCAGGGCTGACTGCGCTCAAGTGTGTGTGTGTGTGTGTGCTCCTCATCTGCAGTGGGCGGCAGCACAGAGGCAAACCAGGAAGAGGGAAAACTTTAGTAGGATCGACTATCCATTGGAATAAATTGGTGCAATCTTTAAGTCCCCTATCCAGCTCTCATAATTCGCCCATGAGTATGTACTCCGTGGTCTGCTGAGCGGCCAGACTGCTGGGTTTTTGGTTTTTTTTTTCAAACTTTCTCTTGTGTTTCTGTCTGTCACACAGTCTAGAAGAGGTGAGTGTTGGAGACACTTGATAGAGTACATTCAGGGTAAAAGGATAATTCAAGTGAAATGCTTGAGGATGACATGCCTCCCTGTCTCTCAAAAAGATACATCTATGCTAATCATCGGCAAATTACATTAAACACGTCCTCACGCTGAGATGACGGAATAGGACGATTTCCAATGAGCCTCTGTGAACCCTCTGTAGGACGAACAGGGACCAGCCAGCAGCTACTGAATAAAGTTATGTTGCATATGTAACCTAACATTTTGAAATGGTTGCAGTTTGGTTAGGTTTAGGCACTAAAAGTGCTTAGTAAAAGATTCTGGTTTGTGTTGAAATAAGTATGTTAGATACGATAAAGCACGTAACATAACTTAGGGCAGGTTGAATAGAAGAGCAGTGACTCGGGACACAAACAGTGACCCTGTGGATGGAGGTGGTGTGTTTGTCCATCTGACTCCTCCTTATGCAGACTTTGACACTCTTTGTACTACAATACGACCACTGTTGTCATATTCAGCAGAGACTCTCATTTAAGGCGTTTATTGAGAGAGTTTTCTACTGGATATACAGTATAAAGTTACGAACAACTCTCAAAGCCTTTCAACTGAAGATACATTACAGTGGCATTACAGAAAATTCTCACTGCGGAAAGCTTAACTTGTCTAACAAGAATACAGAACCCCAGGTAGTGCGCTTCATTGTCCCCACCAGTGTGTTCACTTGCTCCACGACACAGGCCGCTCTCTGTGCACCGCAGGTTTTTTTTGTTCTTCTTCCTCTGTGTGGCAAAAGCGCTCATTTTGTGAGAAGAGGGCGGTTCATGATTTCCCCAGCGAGCCCCATATGGCCTGTGGAGATCTACCTGTCAGCACACCTGAGCTCCTCAGCACAACCCGGCCTTTCTTGCTGACTCCACCGCCTCTGTTTACAGAGACAAGACATGAAAAATGCAACAGAGACCGTCGTCATCCGGTGTCTTGGGGTCCGGGGGAAATCACCTGAGCTAGTGTGTGTAGCACCAGACAATGTCAGTAAAAACTGGCTTCCTCTTACAGTGAATGATATGTCTCAGGAACTAAATTTGAGTGTTTTGTTGTTGTTTTTTTTTCTCTGCGGAAAGCGCAAAAGATGGATTAGAGGAGAATCAGGCAGCACTGAATAGACCATTAATTTGATAAAGCTGAGTTTGAATGCTTATAAAACTATGTTGACAGCCCCAGGGAGTGTGACAGCTTCTTCAATTAACAATTGATGCTTATATAAGAACATCCGTCTGTAAGTTATTCATGATTCCTTATGCCAGTTGTTGTCATAAATCCATATGTATGCAAGTTAATAGATTTCCGCCGCTGTATGACAAGATTTTCCTTCTCCATCTGACCCTGCCATATGCCATAAGACGTCTCTTTTGTCCATACTCACTGTCTAATTATATCCAGCCTGTTTTTGTTTCGAGTGTACACCTGGGTAGAAAAATGACCAGAAACTGTACTAATTATGTTTTTACACGAAGGCTTGTATAGTCTGCATTGAAAACACTAATATTTTAGGAGTTGTTGGATCTATTAAACCATGTCAATATCTGTTGTGTGTTAAAAAGTTTATTTATTTATAGTTATCTTCTATTTTTTTAGCCAACAGATATTCTGTTTTAATCTTTACTGTCCATTCATTCACAGCAGGCTGTATCCTGTCCTCTGTAAACTGTAATGCCAAATGCTGCTGTTGTGGAAAAACCAAACGTTTCCAGATTTCAATCACAGTCTGTAATTTCTAACACTAAAGGGCCAGTCTGTAATTTTATTTTGACCACATAAATAGCTCCGATACATCTTGACATACATACTTCACTCAGAAAACCTTTTTCCATTACAGTGTTTCCAAAAAAGCTGAATTCTTAGTAAAAAGGAGATGCTAACTAATATTTAATGTCAAGTTTTGAGCTGCTTCCAGGAGACTTAGTGAGCCATAGCAAACAATAAGACAGGAAATAGGGTAAGACAACAATTTCATCTTATAAATATCTGTTTGTATGAACCAGGAACTCAATGTACTTGAACTTGCTGCAGTATTAGTGTACTAAATTGCCCTTAATGAATGTAGAATAGCAAATTGTACTTTTTTTTGCAATGTGACAAACAAAAGTACACACCAAAAGTTCCCAATCTGGCATTGTATTTTTTAGTGGTGGGGTTTCCCTTTTGATTAGCTTTTAGATTATGTATTGTGTCCTTAACCGGAGGTTTTACCAGTTGCATGGGCCTTTAACACACATTCAAAGTCCATAACTGACAGGAATTCCATCATTCTAGGGAGCTTTTTTTTCTAGAAATGTACCTATTTGGAAATGCAGTTTTCTCACCAGCATGACTGTAAGAGGAACATATTCATCTTTCACTGGAACCTGAAGAGACAAATGAGCTGTGCCAAGTGAAACACAGGCATTAACATGCTGTCGTGTTTGCAGGTTCATACGATGACAGAAGGGTGGTCACATTTGATGCCTCCCATCCTTCACCACACCCACCCAGCCGCATATTAACTACATCTCCTGACACTGAGTATTGATATTCACCCCTCACTCCCCCCCACCCCACCCCCCTTTAATCTATTCTTGGGAACGTCACAACACAAGCATTTTACTGTTAAGTGTGAAAGAACAAGGAATCTGACATCGTCACCTCACACATTATCAAAGCATCAAGTTCACAAATTGTGGGTTGCAAAGTAGCGTTGCAATTTATTAACTTGAAAAATGCCTTATGTGGTGGACAGGTGTGAATATTAAAACAAAGGGGAAGAGGGAGAGACGTTGTCAGATGTGTTGCTTTGTTGCCGTATATTGTCGAAATGTAATATAGATCAACAGGGAGATGTAATAAAATCTAAAATCTCACATTGTCATGGATTTTTTGACATATTTCCAGTTAATTTACCTGTAAAGCAAAGTAAAACACCGAAATAGAAATTAGGGTTTTATGCAAAAAAGGCATTACATTTCAGTCCTAAGACCTCTGAGGGACATAATATAGCAATTCTTTCTGTTTAAGATTTTTTTTTTTGGCATTTTCTGTTTTAGTTGATAGTGACAGGTGAGAGAGAGAGAGATGGGTTGACATGCAGCAAAGGGCCACAGGCTGAATTAGAACCCAGGCTGCTGCCGTGAGGATTCATTTTCAAAAGCGCCCTCAGAAATAACATTTCTGACTTTGGCATGCGTCCTTACAGCATCAGCTACTATGGCAGATATGCATGCTGTTATCCTCATCATGAAACCAGCACAAAGTGTAGCGCTACATTTCACCCCAAGTGACTGCTCTCCAAACCCCCAAACAGTGTATGGGCAGTCGTAGCTTTGCAACTGCAGCTAGTGGCTTATAGTTGTGTCTACAAAGCTTTGTGTCTGCATTTGCTAAGGCGCTGTGCATTAAGTTGAAAATATAGTAATACTTGGGATCTAAAAGTTTTTCTTTTGTGAACCTCTCCAAAACCAGAAACAAGTGTAAGGGCTGGATTCATAGATTGTATAAAGTGCCTTCACCCTGAATTTCGTTATTCTTTCCAATTCTTTCTTTCTATGGCCACCGGGGGCGACTCCAGTGGCACCAAAAACAGGTTGAGTTGTATGGAAGCCTATGACCCTGAGTTTTTGGGCTCAATTGCCAGTTTCGAGTCATCTTCACTACAGCGTGATGTTCGTTTTGTGAATTCTGTTCCATACACAGTAGAATACACCATAAAGCAGAGTATGCTTTAGGGCAGGACCACCTCATGACCAACCAATGAGAGACGGGTCATGCCTAAACCTGACCAATCAGATGCAGGGGAAGAAATCTCATACGTCACATCGGGCTCAAAAATCAGCTGTAAAACCAAGAAGGCAATTTTTTAAACTGGTAAACTCCAGGCTTCAAAACGGCGATCCACAAATCCCAGCTGGCATTGGGCGAGAGGCGGGGTACACCTTGGACAGGTCAGCCACAGGGGTGACACATACAGACAGACGCTCACATTCACACAGTTTGAGAACAATGTTGTTTCTTTATTCCCATTTCTTCCGCACGTATCGTCACGCTTCAGACCTGTTATCATCAGATCTCATGATGGGGCCATCAAGTGCATATTGAAGCCCATTTCACAAAATTCTTGTTAGAAAATGAGTCAGCTGGAAAAATCAAAAAGTGGAAGGAAGCATTTTCAACCAGCTAATAGTGTTAACATATTAGAGATTAGCTAACTAGCCAAAAACAGTCGCCTCAGCCTGCAAAATCAATGGCTGCCAGCTCGAAATAAGAAGCTGCTTTGGCCTCAGAGTAAAATCCAGGGTCCATTTGGCCCATAGATTAATTAACCATGGAAATTAAAAACAGTTTAATATGAATATGAACAAAATCTTTCGCCAACATAATCTGAACAACACTGTAAAATATCTGGGCAAATATCTGCATAGCGAAGCTTCTGAGAATAAACATTTTGTGTTTGTTTTTTTATCACAGTTTCTTCGTTCATTGATGCAACCTCATGCAAAAGAGCAGAAATAAATACTAACACACTTGTGTGCATTTCATTTTGCATTCACTGCAAAAGAAAATGGTCTCATGGTCCAAGCACAGCAAAGCTTTATTGTTATATGACAGGCCACATGCTGTAGATTACCCTCATCAGATCATATGAAATATGTCTAAAGCCACACTGTATCTGTGATGATGTTATCCCATGTCAGCTTTACTTATCCTCAACGGGCATCACTCATCGCTCGTACGAGGACTCAGCAGCTGTGAGAAGCTGAGGTCACGGAGGGGTCGGATGTTCAGATCGAAGTTTTGAAATCTGCCTTCTCAGTTTGACAAAGTATTTATGAGGAAAAGAGAAGTTATGTTGTCTGCAAACGTTCAACTGACTGAAATATTTTATAATTACATCCCTCTTCAAATTATTTAGTTTGGAAGTCGCCTGGCAGCAAACCAACAAACAGGTTTTATTTCACCACAAACAGAAGCTTTTTTTCTCTCTCGAAAAGAAGCGGAATCACCAACTTTCCAAAACCGGGTGTAAAAACTAGAGCGTGACAGCTGCATTTAAATATGAAATAGCTGCAGATTTGGTTTCAGACACCTTGTACTGTGTGCAAACAAAGCCACCGTTTCCACCAGAGAAAAGGGAATGCATTTAAAGCACCTCTTTGTCGTTGTTCAGAACTGTGTTCCCTTTGTTTCCATTTGTCTCTTTTTTTTAGGGGGAGAGAATGGGATGAAATATTTTTAAACAGTAATTACCTGGCTGGGATCCGACACGCAGGGATTAATGGGTGACTGCGGAGCACCAGGTTCGGCAGTGTGCTGGAAGGTAAGGGGGTGTGTGGGTGTGTGTGATGGAGTGGCGGTGGTGGTGGCAGTAAAGGGGGGATGCCGAACACAGAGAACCAAAGACTGGCAGAATTCTGCTGCAAGTGTCTTTTCTTTATCCAAGCTCAAGTCACTGCTTCACGCCAAGTCCGTCACAAATGAACAAGACAGATTTAGCCCTCTCGCCTCATCCCACTCCTTCCAAATCCATTTGCTGAACGTCTGTTTTCATGCCTCCCGAAACAATATTGTTACATGTTTAGGGTTATTTTTACCTTCTTCGCTCTGGCCCACTCTGTCGCACAAGTCGAATTTTTAGCGAGGAGTTAAGCAAATCTGTAATCGCGCTTTGTTCAGAACCCTGTTTTGCATGTAATTGACAATCACAAGCAATTTCCAATCAATTCATATCACCACAAAGCACTCAAAACTGCCTGCTTGGCCAAGCTCGCACTGAAGTCGAAGAATGCTGCGGTGCACTTTGCGCTCAGAACTCAATTAAGCATGTCCTTGGAGTACAATATCTCTGGATTCTTTAAGTCGTTTGGATAGTGCAGAGAGGCGATGAGGTGCTCTTACAGATGGCGTGTGACTCAGACTGTAATTAAACAGATCAGTGTCTAATACACTGTCTGATATCCAGCAGCAGCGCAGTCAAATCTCTGTGGGAAGAACTTCCCGAGGTTCTCAGGAGCTTCACAAGGTCGCTGCAGTCACTTTCCATCCTGCAGTAGTTGTTGGCTCTGAGCAGCCTCACCTTACTTTAAGGTTGTTATTTTCCCTGTTTTCATGACTTTTGTTGGTGCTGCAGTGAATTGGGCAGACGTGGCGTTTGGTAATGTCTTACTTTGGCACAGTAAAGATTCTTTTTGGCAAACTGCAGAGTATTTTGGATACACTGAATAATAAACTCATATGCAGTTTTGGGCAAACAAAGGAATTTTGCCTTACAGTGTCAACTCTATTCTATCACACTGACTCCAGCCTGTTTTGCCTTCACTTTCAATGCAAAATGTAAATCTAAATCTCCTTTATTTGTCTAGGACACAACAAACTACACACATCATTTCAGTACTGTACTGGTTTATGTTGATGCTCATGTTTTAGACACTGGCTGTGTATTGGCGGGGATATTTTTGGGAGCACCTTAGTGGTGTGTTTGTTTTGATATTTTTCCACAATGACATTTCATCTCCGTCTTCTCTGATCCAGTGATATGTCTCGCTTTGTAGATTGTCATCACGCTCGCGTCCTGTCCTCTCACTGGGCTCTTGCTCAGAGACAAAGTGGGAGCCATCTTGTAAGTAACTGAAGTCAGAAACTGGGACAAGGCTAAGCCGGGGTGGAACTGAGACGGGATGAATAAGGGCCAGCTGCCACGACTATGTGTCATAGGGTGAATAATCTATTAATACCAATAAAGCTCTGAGACACACTCCTCTTTAATGTAATATTAATGGTGTATTATTATATCTGCCACCAGAACAAGAAAACCTGGCTTTATGCGCTTCTGTACAAGTAGTAATTAAATTAGTCCCACTGCTATTTCATCAACTATTAAACCACAATTAACAGTTAAAAGCAATCAGCTATGGAAACAGAAAAGTCACTGTAGCATCACAAGCTGAAGCATAACTACTAAAAAAATACATTTATAGGGGCAAAGAAATATTTTTAAATGATTTCAGAGTCAGCAGGCCATTCGTGCAGTTTAGTGGGAGACGTCAGATGATGCTAAACTAGCCTAACCACACGCTAGTAATCTAACGTGAGGTGTGTCGGTTGCTTTTGCGAGCTATGTAGCCGTTACACCCGGGCGACACTGGGTGTGAATATTTAGAAACGACCCAGAACCGCTGTGTGTGGGCCGGCACAGTTCAAACACAGGCACCATATCACGGATAGCATCCTCTATCGCACCCTGCCAGGGTACCATGACGCAGTCACAGCAGACAGGCAGGGACACGTGAAATGATTTCTGAATACACACAGCACTTTGTAGGTGAAAAGGGGAGCGGTGCCAATTAATGAATTAGACTAGAGTTATTTTACTGCATGAAATACAAAGGAATGTGTTACTTTTAAATGTAGGCTAAATGAAGATTCATTAAGATATTACATTTTCTAGGTCAAAGTCCAAGAGAGAGCTCAGCATTAGAATGAATCTTAATACACAGTCTGACATTGTGTAACACCTTAAGATTAAGAAGATTTTTTGAATTAATCCTGTAATTTAAAAAGCTTTATTTGTCTTGTTTGTTGAAGGTGAAATAGACCGCAGGGTTTTTGTTTTTCTTTAGGGAGAGGTAAAAACTGATAAAAGCTTTCTCCAAAATAAAAGAATATGGAGTATGCCAGTGAATGATGCACTTAAAGAATCAAGGTTGGAGCTTAATGTCTTTTTCATCTGTAATTCCAAGCTAATGAATTAAAGTCATCAATAATTTTGCGCTATGAGATGTCAGGTGTTTGTTGTTGTTTTGTTTTTTTTTAACTTTAAACTTTTATTTTCCTGGCAGAGTTTGAAAAGAGAGAACAAAGCGGCTGAACAGAGAGAAACCAAAGCACATATGGACGGACTGCTGAAGACTTGTGGAATTGTCTCGCCTGTCATTTGAGCTCAGCAGACACTTCAAGGTTTCTGAATACTTTGTGAGATCTCCTAAATGTAACAGTTCAGCAGAAGTCCTCTATTGTGTCGAATTGTGTAAATTCTGAGAATTCATTTGGCGTTCTTTAACCATCGGTGGCAAACAAATAAGCAGGTTTTAGTAATACAAAGTACTTTAGTTCAAAAGTTTTTTTTTTTTGTTCTCTTTGTCAATAAAAATGATTGTTGTTCATCACAGAAGCAGGATAAATATTCTGGATTTATATCAGGTGATAAAGCAGCAAGTCTCATAACATGCTCCAATAATCGACCTGCTCTAATTACAACAGCAATCATAAAATGTCAGAATGAAAAGCAATATAAACAAAGCATAACATTCAAGGCGACAATATTGCACTGATTAATATAGCGGTGATGATGTTTGAAGTCATTTCTGTATAATGTAGATACCCCAGAGTAAAAAGAAAAAAAGTCCAAACTTCTGCATTGAATTTCAAAAGGGATTTTACTTCTTGTGTCACTTCCTACAACATGGCCTGGAATACAGTGAGACACTTTGTCAATGGCAACAAACAAAGAGTGACAAAGTGCTTAATTAAGACAATGCAAAAGATAGCGTCTGATCACAAAAGAGGAGACAGATATTTTTTGTGCGCGATAGGCTGATAGCTGACAAAGTCTGGCTGATACGATCACGGCGAAGCCTTAAGAAATAATACGTTTTAGGTAGGGTGAATCAGGATCAGCATTAATGTGATTGGTGCCATATGCCAGTATGAATCTAATAGACTGATAATCTCGCGTCTCGCTGCTGGTGGAACCAATCTGCCCGCGATAAGGAGCTCACATTTGGAGCTGATCAGCTGCATCGTCACATCGAACCCGAACGTGAAAATATCTCCCATTAAGATCTGAAAACAACAAGGAGAAGCCAGTAAACCGAAGAGAACGCAGGAGATTTACTGATACACTGTGGGGAGTGATAACATCTACGTCTGCTTTAAGCTGTTAAGTCACCTTCCTGTCTCGCTGTCAACATGGTGTTTTTTTTTTTTCCAGCTTAAATCTAAAGAAATCATCCTGAATCATTAAAACTCTGTCTTCCATAAAATGCAGTGTTGTGGTTTCATTTTACCTCCTTTTGAAACGACATGAATAAAAATGTTCAGAATTAGCAAACCCTCCCGTTTTCTCTCTCCTTCCTGTTCACTTTCACATTTGCTGTGCTTACCTTGCTGACCCTCCTTTGACATTTTCTTTGATATGATCGAGCAGAGCAGCTCCCCCCTTCCCTCTCTCCTTCTCCATTATGGAAAAATTATTAACATCTGCTACACAGACATCAGGAGAAGTCATGCATGCCTTAATGGCCCCTTGTTTAGTCATTTATGGGTAAGCATGTCATTATTTCAGGATTTATGATCAACCAGATAGAGAATGCATTCTCCCGGAGTTTCACCTAGCAATTATTTATTTTGATTTTTATGGCAACAAAGTTTCCTATCCTCCCTCACTATCCAATTAATGCTGATGATCGAGCATGTCTTAGTGCTTTAGCTCTTGTTTTTTTATCGGCGTTTATGTCCTTTGTTGGAATGTAAAACATTTTGTGAAGCAAAGTATTAATAAGTTTGGAGGGGAAAGTACTGTATATGCAAGGACAGCCAAGGAGTTAAAAGTAAGTCTGTGAATAAGAAAACAGCCAAGAGGGTTTAATATGTGCATTTGTCAAGATATTTGATACAATGCTTTAGAGTTCACCCAAATGGAAGGAATGGAATGGAAGGAAAAGGAAGAATTTTAAAGTACCCCTAGCTATAAATGTGGGTATAAAAAAAATCGATGTATTTTTTTCAATGCTTTGTCCAAAACAAACTCACCTTGGCTGTATTTGAACTGAAACAAGAAGTTTATCTACAGAAATAACCACTAGGGCCAAATAACAACATATGTTTCATGTAGCTTTGGGTGAATTAACCCTTTACAGCTCTACGGGACAAGGCCTTTATGTAAAGTTATGTTGAATGTTATGTCTTTTGCACTATTTCGTCTTCCTGTTGTTCTGCGCTGCCTACGAGAGCTGCTATTTTAAATTTCGTTGTGCTTTCTTGAACAATGACAATAAAGGATTCTGATTCTGTGCATTTAACCCATTAGCCCACATGAACCTCCGGTTGGCCAATATGTTTCTTTGAACTACGGCCTTATTGAAAAAAAAGCAGTGAACAGCAGCGACTGAGAGGAGGACATAGATGTGCATAGATGTCATAGATGTTAGATGTCCTTGTCTATTCCTTTGACATCACTAGCTGTGTCCGAGCTCCATACATACTAATTCTGAGCAGGTTTACGGCAGCATGTTCACATTCTGGTGGTGACAATTTTTAGTACACAGAAAAAAATCTGTACATATTACACATTAGAGAAACTCTGATGTTTGAGCATTTGATGTAGTTGATGAAAAATGCTGCTCCCCAGTGCAAAGGAAATGAAGGATCTGCTCACAGCTGCAAAAACTGTAAATAAATTGGGGATGGTATATTTGGTGTATGACACGTACTGCATAATTTGTGTTTCATATAAAACTGTTCACTGTGTTTATTCCTTGATTGTTAACTGCAATAATGACAATGATAATAGTATACTGTATACAATTAGTGTGTAGTATGGAATTGAGATAGAGCTACTGATAAATACTGTATATACATGTGTGCTGTTGACGGTCTCCGGTCACATACTCTCACCATTTGCAGACACTAACATTCAAAGGTGCCAAGTGCATCTTTAAAAAACGACTACAGAGTTAAGACGGGCCCGCGAGGAGGTGACATGAGCATGTAAAAGCCGCGCAGCACACGTTATTGATATGAACCTTTCCCCTGACACACACACACACACACACACACGCGCGTGCGCAGCTTGCGCACGTTTACGCCCACTCACACTCACACTCACACACATTCCTGCAGTCACAGCACCTAACACAAACCTTCCCTGACATTGCGTCCCTCTGCCCTGGAGCAGCCCCGAGGAGGCTGCCTCAGATCAAGGTCATCACATCACTCAGTCCCCGAAGCCGCAGCCGGAAAAAGTCGATGAATGTTGTAAGGCCTGAAAACAGCCTTTACATCTGCAGACTCCAAGTTTCCCTCCAGAACGTGAGTTGACACAAAGTGCACCTGCCGCTTCCATATGACTGATAGTGCAAAGGATAAGACAAATGACTGTAGATGTTCTCGGGTGGGCAGAAAGAGGCCGTTTGCACACATTCTGTCTGTCACTAAACAGTAAAGTGGTGATTTTTGATTCCAAAAGTATTACCGAATTACAGAAACAAATTCCTCGAGTCCTTGGCAAGTTGGAGAGCACAGACAAGACCTCTGACTGATTGAACCAAAATGAGGATGCACAGAGGGTGTGTGTGTGTTTGTGTGTGTGTGTGTGTGTGTGTGTATGGGGGGTTCATCGCACAAGCTACCATCTGGTGATAGCACGTGGTGTTGCTCACCATGACCAATTGTGTCATTAGATTATTGAATAATTAGAGGAGGGATCATGTCTTCCCAGAGAACATGCCTTTCAAGTGTATTAGTGTGCGTGACTGAGATCTTGATCACAAAGAGCTATGTGATATCTGCAGAAATGTGTGTGGGGAGAAACACAGGAAATTATGACTCTGAGCAAAGTTTGAGACAAACTCAAGAAGCTTTTATTCACTCAAAGTGAGAATAGAACATTTAGTCTGAGTAGGTGTCCGGCTTTCTTTTTGTTTTTTCTAACTTGTGTTTTACACTATTTAACTTTGTAGTAAAAGCCTTAATATGTGAATCTAAATGCCAGTTTCCCTGTGTAGTCACCAAATCTCCCTGTGAGTAGTATCCCCGCTGAGTTGAAGGAGGACTTTAAATGAGTCTTAAATCGCTCTGGGCTGTGAGGAATCTTTTATTAATGAAGGTTGCACTTTGTCTCAGGTGAAATCGTCTCTGAAACCTCAAGGGACTGCCTTTGAAGCCACACGCCGCTACAACACTGAGCTAAGTGGGTTTTCTCCCACTTTAGATCACACATTTACTATTTCACTCAAGGAAACTGAGGTTTAGGAACTTTCTTTGAGGCCAAGTGGGACAGCGGGATACAAAAAAATAAGAGTATGTATGAAATTCCAGACACTTATGAAGAAAATGAGATTAAGGTGGGGAGGAGGTTCTCAGCTGTAAGTCTGAGTCAGCCGCTAATCTCAGATGGAAGAGAATGATCCCAAAATGAGATATCCACCATTTGAAAAGATTGACACCTACAGTCCTCCTACAAAACGGATGGTTAGCACAGAAATAAAGTAGATTATGCTCTACTGTTGAAGCTACAAACACAATACCAGTGTTTTCTAATTACTGCCAACCAACATCAGCCCAAGCCAATCTCCAATATCCAATCTCTGAATATTAATATCTATTTCTGTGCACTACACAAGTGTTTCCTTTGCACCTGGCATTTCCTTAGACCTCTGGTTGGACTTGTGTTGCTCACCATGAAACTCTGGTAGCTCTGAGTACCTCTCAGTACTCTAAAACAAGAACCGTGTGCCTTGCTCATGGACGTATCAGTAATTTTGCAGCATGTAGTTGCACCTTTCTCCAGGTCTTTATCCGATGCGCTCCAAGGAATCATGTGACACTATGCCATGAACTGGATCGTATCATCACATGTAAATGAACGCTTAGGTTTAGGTGAGTAAACCAGCTTCTTTAGTACTATTTCACCTTAACATCCCTTATTTCAGTCGTACACGCTGCAGAGGATAAAGAGGGAAAACTGTCAGCTTACTTCATCGAGGGAGTTTAAACATGAACAGCGTGCATTTAAGTCTAAACCCATAAGTTCATTCAATACTGTTAAGCCTGGGTTTTATCAGCTATTCTCAGTAGGAAACTCTAAATATTTGTCACTAAAATTATTAGTAGTAGTTATTTGTCACTGATTATAAATAGCACCAACTTATCTGGGCAGAGATAATTAGTTTGAACCACTCTTGGCCTTCAGCAATAATCAATTTGAAATGCAATCAATCAAACTAATCGAGATTATTTAAAAGTATCTGATTTTTTTTTTTTAACTTAAAAAAGTTAAAATGTTGGCTCTATTTTCTCTGGGGTCATCATACCGGAAGCGAAGGCTAATAGCGCACCTTTTTTTTTTTTCTTCATAATCAGACATGGCGGACGGAAAACACGCGCGGCTATTTAATGCCGTATCAGAACCTAAAACCCAAAATGTGGCGGAATTATGGCTCATCAAAGAAAAAAAACAGCAAAACGTAAGTAGTGTGTACACTTTGTAAAACTGCACTGGAACCGTGTGGGTTCGTCACTAATTAGTCCAAACACAGCCAGGTCTAAGTTAGCTCGCTGCTAAGTCAGCTAGCTTAGCCTGCACCTGTACAGCATGTGAGGCCTGGTGCTGCTGGTCGGGGAGCTAACGCCATCACAGAGGTTTGTTACCTGAACAGGTCATTTTAAAAGGTAATCTTAAGTGTTGTCTGGTGTTTGTGTCACAGTTGTATATAATTAGATGAACTATAACTGCTTATTCGTCTATATGACCATATTAGATGCTCTGTGGTGCTAAGTTTAATATTTTGTATGCTCTTAATTGATGTAATTGTGGCAAACTAAATTTTAGCTGCACCTGCCTGTACAGTATAACACAATACAATGGTCAACGCTGTAGTCACTACCACCTATACTATTACTAGTGCTATAGATGTAAGTAGAGGTACATGTATCTACTGCTGCTGCTGTTCGTACGATCACTTCATTTAGGTCTGTATGTGTGAATGAAATTTAGATTCTCAGTCCTAAATTTAACTTCAGTAAAAATGTACTAATACATGAAAATATGCCAAAAGTACTTTCAGAATAATATTCATGTTCGTGTAGAAATGTGGACGTTTATGTGTGTAACACTTTATTGTGGCTGCTGATGATCAAGTTGGGATACGTAGAGGCATCATAATTAATTTAATTATAATTTTATAATAATCTGAACCTGCAAAGTAACTAGTTTTCAAAGAAATATAAAGGAGTATAAAGTACAATACTTTCCTCTGAGTTGTTGTGGAGTGGAAGTAGAAAGTAGAAACAGACAATGGAAATACTGAATAAATGTATTGAGACAGTTGTATTTTGCAAACAAAGTTTTCCCATAATAGCGATGCTGGTTTGAAGCTATTCTAAAATAAGTGCAACAATATATACTTCTGTTGTGACAGTTTGTGGTTTATGTTGTGATCATTGCTGTTTAGTTGCACCTGCATATCAGGAAATAATGCAGACAGTGACCTTTTCATGAATTTGTGATGTGGTGTGACGTGTAGCGTGCCCTGGTGGAGACTCTCAGCCTGCTGCAAGTCTTTGGACACAAAGTCTCACGGTCGATCACCCGTCACGTTCGCTTTGTGCTTCGGGGTCCTGCTCTTTACCGTGTGTTTTGAAAAGGAACAACGACATTTACTACAAATTCCTCCTCAAAGATAAAACAAAAACAACATTCATGTCTTGAAGCCCTGCACAGTGACATTCTGGTCATGTGCTCAGCTTATTTTATCCCACCAGTTTATTTAAAGTGGCAGGTCTAGTGTCTGTTATCTTGTCATCCGTGCTGCCCTGAGATGCATGTGACAGGCTCTCTGACTCCTAGTCACACGGGTTTTATGGCATTTCAAGCCTCTCGTTGAAATGATTTATGTGGTTGGCACAGATGTTGCTCAGATCCTGATTTTTCATTCAATTACTGAATGTATCTTGCTGTTTTAATTATGGCCATGAAAAGTCCCATATCCCTCCTCTTCAGCTGCACTCCTCAGCCCATATTAAGGCCCTGAGATAATGTGGCCATCCATGCTGCTGTCAGGTACTCCCTCCTCGTTCCCTTTCCTCTCTCTGCTGCTGCGTTGGCACGTACTAGTAGTTGGGATGTTGTTTTGTTGTGCTTAACTAAACCGCCAAGAAGTTTGACAACTGGGAGAACCAGAATACGATATAGGCTGGAGCGTGACGGCTTTTCTACGGCGGTCTCACGTGACTTTGTTGGATGTATGTGAGGTTCTGTCGACCTTGTGTGTCAGCCGTTTTGGAGAATTTGGAAAGTTTGCAGCCCACGTGAATTTAATTATTTCATTTATTTAAGTGAGGAAAAGAGAAATGTCCACTTATTACCTTTCCCACAAAGTACAATTGTGACAATGACAGTTTATTTAGTTTGTGGTTCACATCCAGCCGTTGTGCGTGACTTGTTTTCTATGTAAGTAGACCCTTTTGAAGAGTGGTGGCAGCAAAGAGAGTTCTAGTATTAGCAATAGAGGTGTAGATCAATACATAGTTAATATTAACCACGGTTTTGAAACATACACTCAGCTGCCAGCTTATTAGATATACCTGACTAAAACTAATGCAGTCTAATACAACAGCCCTTCATGAAGGTTTTAATCAGTCTGTAGTGCTGTTGAATTGTGTTGTTATTCCTTGACATGGACCACTACTCTGAAAATTATTATTCTGCTTACCTTTTTATATCTTTTTATATTTTAAGTGTTGAGTTTACAGAAATGTATGACCTATGTCAGAATTTGAGATTTTGGTCATGATTGTATAATGAGCACATTAGAAGTGTGTTCGTCTTTTGAAACGGGAAAAGTTCAGGTTGATTTGTACATAAAACACCCAAAACTTTCAGCGCCATTAAATATGTGAACAAACATAATAAAGGCATTTTAACAATCCAGATACCAAAGTTTTTAGTTAGTTTTCTTTTTTTTAGCAAAAACTTGCTCGTCACTCTTTTTTTCTCTGAACTTTCTAAAGTGTAGGCATTCTTCTGTCACTCATTTTGTTGCAATTAAGGGTGTCACTTTCTTCACACAGGGTCTAACTTGTTTAGAGGCTAATTTCATTCATTTCTATCCAGAGTTGGTAACACTGCACCCTGCTCATCATTCTCACTTCTTTGAAATGATATTCAAACATCCACAGAGCATTACTCTTGACAGCGGAATGGCAGGTTGTGTGGCATAACAAGATGACTTATCTTAAGTTGATAAGACAGATAACAAGATGCACATCCTCAGTTCTCGGAAGTGCACACCAGCAGCCGTAGTGGCGCTGCACTCATCTGAAGCTCTATCCTCAGTCCTTGGAGTATCAGCTTGGCGACACACTCTACCTGTTTTTTTTTTTTTCCCTCCCTCTGAGGTTTTGTTTTTCCTACTTAAGTGGCTGAGCTCTTCTCCACGGTTCCAGCAGACCTCATGCATTTTTATTGCCATCTGGAGAATACCAACAGGTCTTAACAAGGGGGCTCTCGTTGTAAAAACTGCTCACCGTGGAGACGGACTCAGAGTCAACTCAACTCATTTGACTGGCTGTGACCTAGTGTGTGTTTGCATGCCACTGTGTCTGTTCATGTGGATGTGCGCGTGTATTTTTTTTTGTCTAGCAGAAATATACAGAGAGAGAGCTTGCTCATATACAGCATGCATCTGTACGTTTTCCTTGTGTTTGACTAACGCACAGGCACAAATAATTCGTGCCTCTTCCCTTCTCCCCTCCCCTCCCTTTCCCAGGAGCGCCGGAGTTTGATGGGCCGTCCCAGACGCCAGTTGACATTTTGTCCCCAGTCCGACCGGATGCCACATAAAAAATTCACTCAGGCGAGAAGCCAGGAGGAATACCCGGCTCCCCCCCACCCCCACCGTGTGCCTCTCAGTGGGGAGTGCAAGGTGAGCAGAACTTGAGCTTGTCATGGCTGCACGCCTCTGACAAACATAAGTAGATGCTAATGGCAAAATCGTGACAGAGCAGAGTCCCACCACCATATGGCTAATTGCCACAACAATATCCTCTGTGTTATTAATCACGTTTTCATAGTGTGCCATGATAATTGGAATAATTAGAAGGGGAACAGGCACTGGGATGCCTCTGCAACATCCCTTGCCTGGAAAAAAAAAATACAAACCCTGCAAAAAATGTGTCACTTTGCCTTCCTTGGCCCCCATGTTCGGTCCTCCCTTCTGCCCAGCAGCATTCTCATTCACCTTCTTCCCCTTTCTTTTGCCCCGTGCCGCCGCTTTTCTTCATCTTTCCTTACTCTCTCATTCCCTCAGCTTCTTTTGCCTCACTAATCGCTCTCCAGCTCCCCATTTCCCCATCTTGTTTACAGTTTTGCAGTGAAAAATGGAGTTGATAATTAATGAATACAGTGACATGGGGACCTTGGCTGTAAGTAGTTCTGGGGCGTGGTGGGGGCATTTCAGGTAGCTGAATGAGGCCACATGCCCCACTGAGTCTAAACAATGAGTGTTTTGGGGTTAACCCTTTGTGGGCCAGGCCGCTGCTCTCTCAGCAGTTTTTGTACAGTAGTGTCGGTCGGCACTTTGTGAACCAGTTTGCTGTTTTGTCCTAAAATGTAAAAGTAGAGCTGGGAAGAGGGAGGCCCGGGAGTCATGTCTGAGTTCATGCTGTGGGTGAAACTTATTTAAATACATTACTAAGTCAGCTAGATCTGTGATAAAAAATATTGAGTTTTGAAAATTGTATGAAATCATAGACCTTCAAAATTTAACGAGTAATCCTCAAGCACTCCGTTATAGCGTCCTGTGGGTTGTGATTTACTATTTGGCAATCCGCTCTGCTATTTGGCCCATAAATCTCCCTGTTTATCCAGGAGCAACCTTAACGTCTCAGTGATAGCCCAGGCATTTTGAAAACCCTACTTTATTGATTCTGACAGCGAGTCAATCAATAGGACATCTGTAGCATTAGAGGGCTATTCCGGTTGTCTGGGCTCCCTCTGCCAAAACAGCCCAAGAGAGAGATCCAACTTTTCCAGGCCAGTCCTAATGAAGATGTCTTTCCTTGAGCTGCGTGACCTCCATGTGCAAAATAATGAGCAGAAAGAGGAGATACACTGATGGAGATCATCAGTGGGATAGGAAGGAGTAATCGTAGATGGGCAAAGGCAGTAAATAAGGTCTAAGAATGCCGTGCTATGGTGCTGCATCGGTGGTCATGGCAGTGATCTATGGGAAGAATAAGCCCCCGTCTCCACCGCCATTCTCTGTTTAATGAAAAAGCTCTGCTCAGGTACTTGAGGCTGCATTGCCATGTCTAATTTATTTTTTTTTTATTAGTATTCTTTTAATGACTCATTTTTCCTCCAAAGTATTATCTTGACATGCTGATAAATTGTTTTAATCACAATTAATCAATCAAGATGTTTATTGACAGAAACTGGGAAATAATGAGAATATTAATAAAGGGATGAATCACTTCTTTACTGAGCCGCCAAAATAGTTTGAAATCCTATTATTTTCCATCCGCACGTTAATTTCTAGATTTATTTTCCAGACATTGATTTATTTGGCAACATAAGGATTTATTTTTCCTTCCAGGCGAATGAAGAAAAACCCTCTGGACTCTACCAACTAGTTCATTCAATTTCACCTCCTCAGTAGTCAGAGCCATGTATGAGAGGTTTCCTGAGAGGACGTCTCTGAATAACACAGGTGATCCTGGGCAGGTAGTTTTATTGCCTTGTACTTGTACTTGTGGAATTCTTTGTGTCACTGCTATTAACCAGTTTCCTCAATTTGTTTTTGGGAAAGTTGCATGAGGATTGCAGAATCACTAGCTGTATGCTATCATATCACTGTTTTCTGTAATCACTCGGAGGGTCCCCATAATGACTAGACTCCATTTAAGCAATTAGCCTCTCTAGGGCACCCTGTTAACACCATTCACACCTCCCTCAGTATCGCTTATCAACACTTAAGATGACACAGCCAAAGACCAAGACCAAGCTATTTTTTCTCTCCCCACTTCCCACTCATTCATTTCCCTTTTTCACAGCTCTCTCTCTCTCTCTCACTGTATCCGTCATTCTCTCACTCCGTCATACACACACATGTAGCCTACATGCATGCAAACACACTTACACACATGCACATTCAAGCTCAGATGCCCACACCTCTCTCTGGACTTGGATCTGAGAAGAATAGTTTTTAAGAATCCAGTTGTTCCATGGTTAGCAGACTAGCTAGCTAGTTTTCCTACTCAGCTAGAGGCTAGTAGGTTGTAAGTGGTTAACAGTAGTGTTTATCTTTTGGGGGGGGGGGGGGGGAGTAAGGTTTATCTTCATGGCGTGAATACGTCAGCAAAGACGGGGAAGAAGAGGACTGTTGGCTAGTAAATGGTTGGACAAATACAAAATACAAATTATTTATGAGGAAGGAAATGCATTTGTTAGTGCTGAAGGATGCATTTAATGTGCGTAAACATAACCTTTTATTTTTTTACCAGAACACTCCACAGGACACCTTTAAGCAGCAGACAGTATCGTCAAAAGGCCTTTAATCTTCAGCTGTGCTGTGCTCTGTGTGTGTGTGTGTGTGTGTGCTCTGTGTGTGTGTGTAGCAGAATATTTTTCTGGATGAATCACAGACCTTACAAATGTTTCCTGTCAGCCAAATACAACATTTTGTGAGTTTACTTAAGGCTTAAGTTTTTCACTTCCAGGTGCTGTACTGCACTGGATGCAGTTTTCTCCCTTCCTTACCTGTTGCCTCTGTCGTTGTTAGATTCCGCCGCTCAGGTTAGCTGAAACAACCCAATTATTTGGGCCTCTTCAGCATCTGCTTGTGAGAAATGTTTATGGGCCGACTGCAACACCAATCTGTCACACAGACATCAAATACTCTGTGACGTTATCTGTTTATAGTTGTCTTACAGACGTGTGTGATATATGCTGAACAGGCAGAGAAGAATTATGGTCTTTGTGCAGGATCAGGAGGAGGGGCCCTGGATGCTCTTCTACAGATACCCCCCACATTGTCATTTCAGACAGTTATGGACCCAGAAATGGCAAAAAGCAGCTGCTCCTCTGACCATAAAGCCCCTGAGCTGAGCCCTTAATTGTTCCTGTGTCGAGAGGGAATTATCTCCACCCAGGCCACCCTGGGGACCAGAAGATGAGGCAAGAAGAGGAGGGGCAGGAGGGGATGTGCGGATGGACAAAATGGCAGGATGGATGGGAAGGTGTGGGCAGATTCTGGCACAGCCACCTGAGGGAGTGGGCGGCAGGTTGAGAAGTCTCCCTCATTCACAGCTTAGGTGAAAGCCAAAGACTTGAGACTGAAACTGGGTCATGACTGAAATCAGGGTGCCGTGTGTGGATTTTGAATGTTGTATGTAGGCTGCTACTCTGCAGGTTTATGTTTTTATATTTTAAAACCATAGTTTTTTGAGGATAGTGCTATTCAGATTTAGATTGGCCTCGTTAGACTAGAATAGTTCCATATATTGGCCATGGAAAATGCTAGTTTTACACTGGTTGGCAGGTTGTGTAACAGGACACCCTAAACAGTTTAACAGGTTGACTGTGTCTTCTGGAACAGACCTACTGTTTGTTAAACACTTTGGATTTTTATAATATTTTCTAAGAGGATTATCGCAGTGCAGCTAATCTGGAACCTGCTGATTATTTTCTGTGTTCAATGATTAATCATTTAATCTTTGAAATGGCAGATAATTTGGTAAAATGGACGTCACAATTTTCTGAAGTTGAAGGTTACCAACCAAAAGTCTGTATACAGTGGCACAATACTGGTGCTGCCCCTAATAGTCAGTGAGATCATTGGACAGTTGGTCGGACAGGGACTTTTTCCTGCCACTGTTTCCTAATATAATATCTGATGCTGCTCATGTGGGGATTCTTGAATCCTTAATTTAGAATTCCTGAATCGTTGTGTCTCTTTCTTAATGAAAGACTTTGGTCTAGACCTGCTCTTTATGGAAAGAGTCTTGAGACAACACTGTTATGAACTGGCACTATATAAATAAATAGTGATTGATTGATTAGTCATGGACGAAAAAAGAAAAAAACGGGACAAGAGCTAAGATAAGCCAGCTACCACCTAAGGCTGCTTCCAGCTAATGTGCGGTTGCGAAGATCGGCTGGATGAAATGGGACTCAGGTTGCCCAAGTAACGAAAAATCAGACCGTTTGAACCCACATCTCAGAGACCTGGCTGCACCTCAGCGCCCCGGACCAGTCTACTGCTCCTGACTGGCGTACTACTTGGCAACAGTAAAAACGAAAGAAAATATACTTCCAAATCAAAACGATAGGCGTATAAACTATTCAATTTTTTATAATTTAAGGAATATTTGAAAATCATGACCCATCCTTACAGATTACAATGTTCAACGCTGTAACAATTGCTTTTTGTCATATCTTTTACAACTTGGTTCGAATCCTTTCCATCAAATGGCGCGTGTCTGTGTGTTCCTCGCTCTCTTGCTCTCGCTCTAATCTCTAGAGGTGAGCTCTAGGTTGCTCCCCATATTAGTTTGCTCTCCACTTAATGAAGCAGTGGAGCATGAAGGTCCAAGCACTCCTAAACGCTGTGTTCATTAAACCAATGGTGCTTAATGATGACAGCAAAGGCACCCGCGACCCGCCGGCTCCTACTGAGGGCGACCATTAACGTTAGAGCCAGCCAGCTGGGGGGAGACAGTAGCACGGAGGGAGGGAGCTGTCAACTGTCAACAACACTGTCACAAGGACGCGTAGCCCCCGCTAAACGGCTGTGGCAAGGCTGGTGAAAGATACCAAAACATGAACGTGTTCTGAGATACAATATGGGATCAGTCACAGTGATTAACTTTCAAGTCACATTTTATTTATGTAGCTTCAAATCACAAATCACAGTTTGCTTCACCGGGCTTTACAGCATGTCCAATCATGATTCAGATAAGGAAATACTGCCCAGTAATACACTTTTAACATGGGAAAAATGGAAGAAACTTCAGGAAGAGCAACAGAAGGCGGATCCCTCTCCCAGGGCTGACGGGTGATTCAGTAGGCAGAGCAGACCAACCAAATGGCAGCGTATACTAGGGATGGCAAGATGAACTAGTTCGCATTGGTCCGCCAGCAAAAAAAAGGTCACGAGGTGATTGCTTCCATTAAAAGAAATGTGGACCGGCTACAATGTGGGATGAACATCTTTGCATTAATAAAATTAGATTTATCAATAAGTGCCAGGAGTAAAGCTGGCTTGTGTGTGTGCATGCGTACCTGTATCTGTCAGCTTAATAAGTGACCTCCATAGGAAACATCTGGTCTCGGCCAAGTGGTTTTTAGAGGTCAGTAAGAAAAAGTATAAATGAGGTGGCTACTGAGTTGCAGTACTAGAGAGACAAATGTGTAAAGTAAACACTCCACCATATTGAATCGCACTGTAGCCGATTCGTTTGCATCCTCTCGAGCGGCATCGTGTTGAAGCACACTGGGCAGAACAGGAGGGAATGGTATCGTACTTCATTGGTAGTTACTTTTTTGTATTTTTGGCAATGTGTGATGTGTATTGCATCGGCCTCAGTGATAGAGATGCACATTATATAGTATATACTAACTACAATGACAAGTTTGAAACTCAGTATATTTGTAATGTCCGTGTCCTGTTACCCAGGATTTAGAGAAGTCAGGTTTGAATGATTAAAAGTTTCGTTAGATAATGTGTTCCATTAAACATATATTAATTGTAGAGCTGCAACTGACGTTTTTTTCATTGTCAGTTAATCTGTTAGCTATTTTCTATCTAGATCCATTCATTAACGCTTGAATGTATAATGAAAATAGGGGGAGAATCCATCAGTGGTTCCCACGGCTCAAGGTAGCGTCCTTAAATGATGCGTACGTCGTAAAACACATCACACTAATATAAAGCAGAACAATGCAGGGAATCTTCACATTTGATAACTGCTTATTCATTGAAATTGAGCTGACTTTTAGCTTCTTAACTGATAATAGACTCATTTTGATTGTATCGCTTCATCAAAGAATAAGAATAGGATGGTTGGTGGGAAACCTCAAAGACTGTACAGCTCTTTCACTGATCTTTCCTCACCAACACAAACAGGCTGCACTGCTCAGTATTGTGCCTACAGGTGCGTCTGCTTTGAGTTTTACTGTCAAATCCAAGTACCTCTATTTCCTGACCAGCCAAATGTCTGTCCAAACGTAGGGCAAATATTAGCTGGACATCCATAAATCTACCAAATGAAAAGTTAATATTCCGCCTTAGGTGTAGCAATGAGATGACATAATTAGTAGAGAACCAGTCAAAGCTCAAAGGATAGTGGAAAACAATGTGGAAAACATGATAGATATATGGCGTTATATATTTTTTTTCCCAGCATTCATTTGAGGACGGTCACAGTCTGATGCTGCTACTTTTCATCTCTTCAGTGAAGTTCTAAGTTTCAGTAGACGGTTACATCATTCGCTTCATGCACGTCGTGATTTATTCACCAGGTCTGTTTCCATTGCAATTTGTTGCATTTTTCTGTTGGCAACTTTTTCTCCTCGTCCAAAGGTGTTGTTTGCATTTCCAGCCAGGCTCTTTTATGGATGGAAGTGCACTTGCTGAGTGAATGCAGCGGTTGATATCAACACCAACACCGCTGTTAAGTCTTTTAACCCTTTTGTGAGCAGTTTAAGTTGAGCTGCTAATGGTGCCGTTTGTTTTTAGCCTGTAGTTTCTGTGTCTGCCGGTAGCTGCACTCTCTCGTACCGGTGGCACGGACGCTTATGCAGTTCCATTGAGACTCCAGCTGATTGTCTGTGTTCAGCCCCTGTGTTGAATATGTAACCACATGTCTACAGGAGGATTTTCTGTTATACAGCGCCAAAGAATAATTAATAACGAAATAATTATCTAAATAAATAAATAGAACAAGTATACATAGATTATAACTTCGTCAACTAACCACTGTATTACAGACGCCATTTTGGGGCATTTCAGAAGCCTGGAGCTCAAACATAGTACCTGTCTGAAAGTATCAGCATATTACGTATTCATATTTATGGTAATGTTGTTATTAAGTAAGGTAATGGTTAAAAAATATCTTATTACAGAGACACTGAGTTTACTCACGGATGTTTGTGTTATGTATATTTTAGTTTAGTGAAGCCAGAGGGACTGAAACTAAGCATCGAGTCCTTTTACACTAAATAGTTTTCGCTTGATGAAAATCCTTGCAGGATAGTTTTCTCCTCAAAAGCACCGAGCCGCTGTATTCATATTTATTTTTCGAGAAAGTGTCGGCACTATAATTAGCCTCATTTTCTCAGCTTTAGCTTCTTCACATGCAGGATCTGTCTCTCTTATTGCTGCATCCCCTTCTCAGACAGAGGTTTAATGCCGGAGTGCTCCATCAAAGGTACTTCATGAGGTGTTTAACAAAAGCCTTCTGGAAAAGAGAAGTCCACTCTCCAGTCCAAGGCTCTATTCCTGTCTTTTGCTTGAAACCGTGTGCGGTCGCTTCATTGCATAAACCGAGCACGCACGCACGCACAAATACGTGTGAGTGCATGTGCTTGTGTGTGTGTGTGTGTGTGCGCACACAGACTGGCTGTGATTTCCATGCAGCCCTCAGAGGACGCACTAATGTATCCAAATATATTTACAACAGATGTTGCATTTTATTTTTCATGATAAAAACCCATTTCAGAAAATTTACTTCATAATGGGCAGAGCAAGTTTCTTCTCTCTCTCTCTTTCTGTTTTGTCTTCTTCTGAGGTCCGTCGCATGTAAAGTGAGAGAAGTGCACCACCTAATGGCTGCAAACGTCTCCTCTGTCAAACTTACACTTAGCAGGCTACATTTACAGTAGATAATGAGGATTCTCTAACTAAAAGTGACATTTGGTCCGTGCGATTCATCTAATGAAAAGCCTGTCTGCCCACTCAGATTCACCACACGCCTCTTGACTTGCGGAGTGCTGCAGCGACTGCATGCTTTCTGTGCTGAATGCTGTTGATTGACAGCTTACTCCAGACACACTAGGTGGTACTCGAGCTGTCAGCACTACGCAGAAAAGTAAAAAAAAAAAATTAAGAATTACAGCTACAACTAACAATTATCTGACTCCGACACGTGGAGGGGAAAAAGTGATGTATGTTCATCAGCATTCTAAGAGCTCAAGGTGACATCCTGTTTCCTGTTTTGTGTCCAGAAACCCAAAGATAATCAAATAAAAATGAGTGTAAAACACATAAAAGCAGCAAGTCCTCACACAAGAAAGTCACTTTTGCTTGATTAAACAACAAACGACTTGTCAATTATCAAAACTATTGCTGAATGTTTTTCTGCATACGGGCTGATTGATTAATGGACTCCTTGTTTTAGCTCCACTAACCATTGAAAAAAACTCCTAATAGTATTTCCTGAGTGTAATATTGCCTCAACATTTACTCATTTTACATTTTCATAGAGTTTCAAGAAATTATAAAGCTGCATAAGTTATTATGAACTGAACACTAAAAAAAAATTTTTTTCCTGTTTTTCTTCAGTTAAGTTTTTATATTAAATCTTTATAAATAAAGTTTTCTTTTGAATGTCTATTTGCCCGTTTCTTACATGAAATGTTTTGTGTATCTTTTAAACTCAAGTGAAGTGAAAGACTGTAAAATAGTACTCTTTCTGCTATGCTACGTTATATCTTCTTGCGTTTGAGTGGGGGGGGGGTGGTGAGAGGAGACGATGGAGAAGTAGAAGGTAAGAAACGGATTTAGCTGTGGAGGACAAATGAGGGGGGGGGGGGGACCTGAGAGGGCTTGAGCAGAAGAAGAGGAGGAGATGAGGAGGATTAGGTGAGGGGGAGGACAAGAGGCGCTCTCTCTCTCTCAGCCAGCCGGATGGGGAGAGAAAGAGGGAAGAGAGAGAAAGCATGAGGAGGAGGGAAGGGCGCAGCAAAAAAAAAAAAAAAAAAAAGCTGGAGAGACTGTGAGTGTGTGTGAGGGCTAAGTGAGGCCTTTATAAATGAAAGCAGATGCCTGGCATTATGAACTTGTCGGGTCGCAGATGGGGATGGCGGTGATGGAGCACTTGACTCCCCGGATGGTTATCATTCACTCCCCTCCTCTTGCCTCTCAACTGCCTTCCCCAGTGCTCGGAGGGTGAGAGGGAGAAAGAGGGAGAAACAGAATGGGATATAAAGAAAGGGAGACAGAGAGAATATCCAGAGAGTGCAAGAAATAAGAGGACAGGAAGGTGGACTTTCCAGTGAGTGATTAGTGGCCCCGTTTAAATAAAGACCATGAATACAATATAAAGAGAAAAGCTTCAAGTCTTTTTCTGCCGTCTTCCTTTTCCCTCTTTGATTGATCTCGGTGTCGGTGTACGGTGATTGATTGGATTGCCTGCGGAACATCATCCCGCTAACTAGTCGCTCCAAGAAGGATGTTTGTCACTGCCATTGATCTTCTTGTAAATGAAATGTTCCATTTCCAGTGCATTTTATTGTTAAATGCAGTTCATTAGCTACCCTTAGATTTATGGCCGCGTCTCCTCTCTTGGGTTGGGAAAAGAGGAGCAAAGGGCTGCAAAGGGACGGGTGTGTGTGGGGGGGTGGTGGTGGTGGTGGCGAGAAGGAGTAGAGGGGGGGGAGCATGGCAGAGACGAGTGTTGATGGTATAGAGCTGCTGCAGACTTGATAAATGTAGCCCAAGTTTGCCAAGAGATGAGAGATAACGATGGTGAGGACCTGACACACTGAGCCTCCTCGTGTACTGTAGTTACACCTCCTGTCGTCACTGTGGGAACTTTCGGACGAGCCTTTATAAAAACTCTCAGTCTCAACATATTCCATTAAGTAGTTTGAGAAATCATTGGAATATATACTGTATTTAATATTTAGACAAACAGAAAGGTCGAAACGTGTGCGTATGAGTGAATCCTTTAAGAACAGCTGACCTGCCAATGATTGTTGGTTTCCTTTAACGGTCTTTGTTCAGGAGAAAACTAGGGCGATCGTGCTGCTGTCAAGTTCTCAGACTGGAACGTCAAAGCAAATCACCATGATAAAATGCTACTGTTTCTGTGTTAGTGCAAAGCGGAGCCTCAGGTGTGTGATGTGGACAGAGGAGTGCGCTCGCTTTTATGGACACTCACTGCAAAGAAGAAAAAAGAAGTCGCAAAGTCTAGGAGGTGCTAGTTTTTGATATATTACAATGTCAGGCTTAAGAAAATCTGTCCCCGTCCATATGTCCGTTAACACTGCTGTGTTCGGCTCTGGAGGCCGTTGTTGGAAACTCAGTGAAGCCCTTTTACACTTGAAAGGCCCTGAAATATGTGATCAGTAGCCCGTTGGTTCAGATCCCCTGACCAGCAGTGAGGATCGGAGCAGAGGAAGCGAATGAGCAGCTCTCTGCTCTCCCTCGGCAATTATCACACGCGTGCCCTCGATCGAGGCACTTAACACGAAGGCTCAAGGCTCCAATTAGCTCGGTGGAGCTGCTGAGTGGCCAGCGGCAGAGGGCTGTGGTTGAACTGGGCAGCTCCCAGGTGTAAAACAGGGCGTCTCTGAAAAAGAGCAAACATATTTAACTAATATTTGTCGGTCGTAAAAGGTTAAACTAGCTTAAGGCAAGATTTGTACGTAAATTATCCACCAGCCTTTTCCGGAAGTCAGATAATTGGACTACAACACGGAGCTTTTTTTTTAACTTAAGGAAATTGTTTCTTCCTACATGAAGTGACCGAGCCACTAAGGCATTTAGAACTAAGGAGTTTTGTAATGTTAAATTACAAAAATACTCTGCTGCCAGCCGCTGGGTTGCTGCCTGTAACTGTAACACATGACTCACCTCCCTGCGTTACTTCAGCTTCAACCATGTTTCACCAACTCTTTTCGTGCCACAAGATAGTGGCAGTAGTTTGACATTTTGGGAAATATGCTTCCAAGTGCTGGTACGCTCGTTTTGTTGCCAGTGGACAGAATCAGATCCGTTTCCCTGTTTGTAGTCCTCGTGTTAAATGCAGGGTCTGCAGCTTGTGTTAGGAGCAAATACTCACAGACACCCGACGGCAATCAGCTAATGAAAGAAAACATTTTGTTGTCTGTGGCTGTCGGGACTAAAATAAACCCATTAGGTCATTTCTGTCAGACCAATGGGAGAGTAGCTTTGGAGGAAAAGCTGGAAAGAAGGCAGTGGGACATTTTCAATTAGATACTTAAAAAAAAATCTATCTACTCTTTCGATTTTCTCTAACATAAAGCTCGAAACTGTCCACATGACCTCCTAGCGCGTACCTCCATGTGTAACCTTGGGTTAGTAATTAAACTTAATGTTAAAGATGTCGAATGCAGCCCACGAGGTCTGTTTATTGCATTGAAGTTTTCCAGAAAAGTGAAGATGAGAACTGTCATCGAACCGCCTGGCTTGAAAAGATCTCAGCTAATGCCTGTTGAGCCTTTTACCAAACCACAAAGAGAAAAGACGATTTTTTTTGTCTGGAATTCGCCCCTCTCAGTTGCTCGGTTGAAGTGGTCACTTTCTCTGCCCTGCCTATCTTTCATCGTCTCCAACAGGATAAAAGAAAGGTTTTGCTTTGCTCTTCACAATTTGTGGTTTGCCTTGGCCTCGCCTCCGGTTAGTCACAGCTTGTTAGAGTTTCTGGCACATTGAAGAGCCCGACCACACCGCTGTTTGCCTGTCAAACTGTCTGCGAGAGCAGGGCAATTACAAAAGCAAACTTTGCTCACACTCCTCGGACTTAATGAAAAGGAGGTGAGAGTGTGTGTCCCCGTGTGTTTGTTCATACGAGCGCTCTTGTGCACAAACCGCTGACTGCCATCGGCAGAGGAGTCTTTTCTGTTCTCACAGTGAAGTGTGATCGAGTCTGCAAAAGCTCTCTGTGGTTTTTGTCTAATACCTACTAGAATTAGACGACATTTGACATTTGCGATGAACTCACTAAAAGTCACTGAACTCACTAAAAGTCAGATGAACCCTGTGTCTGTGGAACACTGTGCCGGAAACGTGCTCCTGGTAGACGGATAGGTCATTTGAGCTCTGTGCCTAATTTTGGACATTCATTAACTCTCCAGCTGCTGCTCAACGTCATTTACTAATACAACGCATGTTGCTAAAATGTGTTCTCTTCTCCACGAGAGGAGAGGGTTACCGAACTGTGTTCTAATGTTGTGGTGCACTGTGAATATACCCTGAAACTGATGATCATTTATACAACACGTATGCAACTTGAATGTAATGCACTCACCGATGGCAATATTTAAGGGCTTTTGACAATAGTGGCTCTAAACAGTCCATCACAGTGTCCGTCATGGTTTGTATAGCTTGGCCATTTCAGGAGAGTTCACTCGACATGTTGCCATCTTGTTCCTTTATCGAGGTATTTAGTCGTCTAACAATCCCTGCGTATATGTAAATGTAATTGATGAATACGATTAGCATTAAAACAGACAGCTGCACAATGCTGCACGTTAACAGTAAGTGTGTTTTAGCTGAGGCCAAGTTTGTGCCATTTTACCTGTGAAAGACTTGGTGAGTCTTGCTGAAATGGAGTGCCCTGTTGTAGACTTTGAGAGGAACATTTTTACTGATTTATTGACTCCGTGAGCCTCCAACGCTAAGTATATTAAAAATTCACAACAATAACCACATCTGATAAAAATGCCTGGCTACTTTCAGCACCTTTTTACTTTAAACATTAATCGACTGGCAACAAAGGGTTGTTTTTGTCTTTTTAAGAGGCGGTATTAGGCACAGGGGAGCACTTTCTCACAGAAAGCTGACACTACTGAGGGTAGCCTGGCATTTTCACCGGATATGATGCTTTTCATGGGTTGTTGAGGAAACCAGACGGGGCAATAGATCTACCAAAATGGCAGAAATACCACGGTAATGGTTTAGAGGAGGCAATGTCTGAGATAGTAACATCTGTAAATGTAAGAACAGCATAAAACCTAGTGAACTCCATAAAAACAATTTATAGACTGTATATGTGATACATGCATGTGGAGGATTAGTTCATACAGAGTATAAATGACCGTCTCTTAGGCAGGAGTTCAGCAGAAAAAGTCGAAGACGTCAGTGAAACTGTGGGGGAAACTGATGTGGACACTGCAGTGAAACTCAGGGGATGTTATAGAACGTCTGCTTACATTTTCACAGACAGACTCATGAAATAAAGCAAATGTTGCTTGAGTACAAACACTAATGAGCAACAGCAGCCTTAGTTGATTATGGGCGCTAATGGGAGAATGGAGGTCAGAGATGAATGGGAAAATAAACGATATATGTTCATGTCTCACTGCAGAGGTGCTCTTGAGCAAGGCACCACATGCACAGTTCCTCTGGTACCATAACCAGTTAGGGTATAGTTAGACATGACAGTTAAAGGACCACGCCAGTATTTTAAGTATGTCCACAGAAAATGCTTGACAGGCTTGGCTTATTTGAAGTGTCTCACAACATTATGGAAAGGATCCATACAGAGATGGACCTTTTTGTTAAAGAGCACTTTTACATCACCTTCAAAGCCACCAGTCTCCACCGACGCTGCCTTGTCCTTGTTTTCTGCAGGGTAAAATACTATTTTTTGCCAATGTCTGATGGCTTTGAAGAGAGCGATATAACAACTCTTTATTAAAAACCTTTATCTCTGCCGGCATCTTTTCCGTTACGTTGTCAGATGCTTAGAAGAAAAACAGGATTACGTTGCAGCCTGTTTTGTGACTTTCAGCTAAGACGACCTAAACTTTTTGTACCCGTTAGTCATTAAGCCTGCTTTGGAACACTAGTCACCCTTTTATATCTTGCTTGTATTTTCTATCATCAGCGCCAGACGCAGCTGTGATCATTGAGAGTTGGAAATAATATTATGAACACCTAGTTATTCACTGTAAGTGGTAAATCAGAAGATTCATGCTTTGTCATTCAAGCAGTGAGCTACTGAAGGCTGTGTGAATGACGTGTGCTGGCTTACTGTGACGTCTTTTTCTCTTGGATTTTCTTTCATCGTTCAATACTGAAAAAGAAAGTTCATGAAAGCTCCATGAACTTCCTGTTTTTACCACCGATACAGTATGAATAATAATGCATACAAATGCATATATTTTATGTATTATTTACAGTCAGCACGTTCTCATAACATCCTGATGGTCGTTAGCGGTTCTTTCACAAAAGACGGTGCAAACAGATTCATATGGGACTACGAACAGCTTTCTTTATTTCTTTTGTAGACAATTTTCACAATTCATTTTCTGATCTGTGAAACTAAAAAAAAAAAAAAAGGATTCTCTCAAAGCAAAAGCAATGATTTCAAATTGCCTGCTTTGTCCAACGGTCAAAAATCCAAATTTCTAATTTCGTTACTATAACACGAGACAAAGAAAAGCTGGAAACTGACCACAAAGTATAATATGAAAATGTTTGTTATGTTTGCTTCAAGCTTATTCACTTTTAAAAACTGAGTATTGTAATTTATTCAAACGTTGCTAGGCCTACACGAAGAACAACTGTTTAGTTTTAATCTTATATTTGTTCTCCAACTTCTATCCTCTTGAGAAAATCTGTTTTAACATGTTTAAATGTTATCAGGCTCACATGGTGTTCAACATAGACGAAGAGATAGATGTGAAGGCCTACTTTTTTCCACAAAGAAAACTGATCAGGAATCGGTAAAGGTATTGTTAAAGGATCGGTATCAGTAAAATCTCATCAGTTCCCAGCTGATTATTATTGTCTAACAGAAATCTAGACAGTCAAAGCCACTGAATGAGTTTTATCTCCATTAAGGGAAATCTCTGTCAGTTTTGCAATGCTGATGTCTACAGCTCCACTTCCTCTCCGGTTTGCCGTCACAGTCTAAACCTGCTACCAGTGGCAACGCCAGGACCCCGAGTTGTTTCTCATCCATATTCAGTCCCTCTGAATTGGGGACGGTGACATATGGCTGGTACTCACGGTACATCTCCCCCTCCTCTGAACGAGAGATACAAATTCAGAATTGGATTTAACACTTCAATTCCCCACTGACCAGCAAGGCTGACACAATTACCGTGCTGGATACGCCACACACACATACATACACACACACGCACGCAAACACACAAACACACACACATTCTGGTTTAATCCAATTAGAACACAGCCAGTGTTTATGCTGGTTTGTGTGAGATGGGATGTGTGTAAGACAGGTTATTAGAAATTCATATTGGAATGCAAAAGTTTTCATGATGTCTGTGTTTAAAATAGAGGGAAATTTAAATTAGACTTGAATATGATAGAATTCCTGAACTGAAATATAGAAAGCAGTAGATTTGAACCTTTTTGTTTGGCAGTCATCTGCCTTTGCTGCTGTCGCTGAGCGTTCTACTGAATCCTCGACAGCTCCGGGGTCAGTGCTAAGCAGCCAAACACTGACCTTTCTCTAATGTTACTGCACAATTACAGTGCTAATAGGTGGGCACAGTATCAGAAACTGGGACAGATCAATACCTTAAAATGTTAAGTAGCCAAGAGCGTACTGTCATTTAGTTTAATCCTGTCTTCCACTGACCTCCCCCTAGCCTCATTGTGTTCCCAGTTAGTTTAAATCCATTAAAGTTTCAGCAGATTTCTCCACTGCAGCATGAGTAATATCAATAAAAAGATTCCCTTCCATGAGAACAAGCTCGAGCCTTGAATGCCAACATGCTATTTTTTACACATGAAACGGCAATGTGCATGCTTTAAGTATAAATTATGAACAGAGGCTGTGCGTTTTGTGCAGCGCCGTTTTCTTTATTTACTCGAGGATGTTACTGAAAAGCCACTTACAGCTGGAGGCGTCCTCAAATACCCCCTCAGAGATAATCAGCGAGGAATACCAGAAGGTGCGAGGATCGATATTGTCTTCGAATCGATCTTTGGAATCCTCGAGGCAACAGCTAACAGGCATCAGGCATTCAGAATATGCTGATTTAAGGAGATTTTACTTGTGCTATTTACTTTCACCTCAGTTCATCTTCTGTTAATCCTTTCCAGTGTTTTACGGGGGAATGGGGCACCAAATCTATCAGGAAAGTGCATTTTGACAAGCTTCCCCCCCTTTGCACTCACAGATTAATAGCCCAGGCTGTACGGTCTGCGGCCAGTATGATGTGCGGCCGGTTCAATTCCCCGCTGAGTGATAAAATCACACCTAGTCTCCGTCTTAAAAGTGGCTGTGGAGCATCGGTGAGGATGCTGCTTAAGAAATCTGCCACCGAGGCATCAGCTTAGGTTTCACAACATTACATCACCTGTCTAATTGATCCGCTTGTTTGGGCTCATTTCATACCTGCAAGGATGTGCTGATGAAGGGGGTCTGGTTTCTCCCTCTGCCTGCCTCTGTGTGTGTGTGTGTGTGTGTGTGTGTGTGCAGGGAGGCAGGTATTAGCCCTGACAGATCGCACTGTTAATTGCTAATTGTGTTTCTCATTAGGCGCAGGGGTGACAGGTGTTGTTAGAGTGTTGTGAGTTCTTTCGGCACTCTCCCATGAATTGTGCTCGCTCCCTGCGCGCCACATTGCCGATCCACTCACTAATGGTTCCCCGGAGAACTCCCATCAGCCCCTGGGCTCGGTGCAGCGAGGGGTCGGCTTTAGATACTGTGTTGCAGCAACAGCCGCATTGGGAGATCTCCAAACAGAGCTTTGTCAACTAGCACGTCCTGTTATCACTGTCAGTATAGCACTGAGTATGTAAGGTATGTTTGTTGTGTATTTAATAAGGCACTAAATGAAGTAAAAGCACACAAAGTTACACAAATCAGGAACATTTCACAGATTCTACTGTACTGAAAGGTGCTGACATATCTTTGTTTCATGGTTTGGGGTGTGGCCTTCGATCTAGAGAGGCTAAATAAGTCCGTTGAAGAGCAAACGTTTAAGAATTAAAATATCTCGGCTCAAAATATCCTCGCATTATGTCTGCTGACACTTTTCTGTGCTGTTGGATGTTCCCAAGACGCCAAAATGTGACTCAAACAATAAATACCATTATTAGAATGGAAAAAGGAGGCTTCTAAATGCAGACTTTATTTGAGTTTGAAGTGTACCTGGTGGATCTCATGGTGGAAAATCCATTATGTCTTGTCACGTGAATCAATGGCAATAAGCTGCCTTTCATCCTCTGTTCCTTTCTTCCTTCTTGGAAAAGTGAGATGGCGATACAAGTCTGAACGTGGAGACACGAGATTAGAAATTTCAAACAGCTCTTCATGGGATTAAAGCACACTCGAAGAGGAGACTCGGGGTCACTTCCCCCGCCCTGCCTACTTTTGTTAGAAACATGTTTGATGTCCTTAAGACCACATTTACTTCCACATTACATGACAGAGAGGATTCTAATGTAATGCACGTAAGACATTGGTGTGGCATTCATATTTAAAACTACACTCAGCCGGTTGAGCATAGCAGGTCAATAATTCCACAACTGAGAGTCGTACACGCTGGGGACAATGAAATATGAAAATGTGTGCTGTTTTATCGGATGTGGTAATT
Organism: Pempheris klunzingeri; assembly: GCF_042242105.1. NCBI lineage: Eukaryota > Metazoa > Chordata > Actinopteri > Acropomatiformes > Pempheridae > Pempheris > Pempheris klunzingeri. The sequence goes on along the minus strand of NC_092019.1, from coordinate 23,496,781 downwards.
GCATCTTAGACCATCAGTGAGGACACAGTTTGTGTCTTGGTAAAGGCCTCATATGTGTTTTGAGGAAGGATAATGGGCTACTGCTTCATTTTTGTTAAATTGCTGTTAAAAAACATTTGCACTTGCTACGCACTCATTTCTATGTTCATCACTGGAGGGGAAAAAAAAAGCTATTTGGTGCAAAGTGAACCAACAGTGAGCTGCTTAGATGCCTCATTTCTTCAGGAATTCACAGGCAAAGAACTTTGGGAACTTGCTTTTTCTTTATTTCGTCACTTTTTGCCAGATTATTGAATTAGATTTATTTTTTGTAACTGTTTTCTTCATATCGGCGACGACAACAAGAGATTCACGGTGAAATATGCTGCTAAGATACATTAGTGCATCTGAGACCCGTCTTACCTCCCACATTACCTGCTATTGTTTGACTTCAAGTGTCGTTTTTTTTTTCATACCGTTGGCCTCTTACCTGTTTGAGCTCTTGTGCAGAAACGGCACATAAACTGTAATATATCTGTTGTGTACGGGTGCTGACAAAACCCATCACAGCAGAATTAGAGACAGATTCCGCTGCCTCTTTTCATGATATTTAAACGATATAATGAACACACAGGCGTTTTTAAGTTTGTGTTGCTGGTTTCTGCATAGAGCTGTTCTATTGGAAAACATTTTATGACTCGTGCCTGTGTATCTGTGTGTCATGTACTTCTGATTGGTTTGCTTAAAAGATAATGCCCGAGACATTCTATATTTTACTTCTTATGAGCAAAAAAAAAAACCCCAATCTAAACTAACAGCTACTATTATCCTACATAAGACATGAATTAATACACATCCGTAGCTCTGGTGGATATTTTGAAGCAGCCGGTTGGTGCTTTTTGGATTAACTCTGATAAACTGCTGCGCCCGTCTTCATCGTGTGTCACCCAGCGCTCCATCATCGCTCATTTATTGTGATGAAAAAAGTGCAACTGGATGTATTAGTCTTTACCAACACTGGCAATACTTGTTTATTGACTCAGTTGTTGAAAATAAGAAAATATAGAAGATCGCTTGACTTATCCTTTAACGCCAATAATCTACAGACTCAAAGCACCATCGTTGTTTATCTGCTGAACTGGACTGAATTCCTTTAGATAGTATGAATATGATTTTTTAGTCATTCATCATACTCGATAAAGTTTTGCTTCTTTAAATTGTCGGTCAACTTGGCGTCATCTGTATTGTTCACTAGAAAACTTCCTATGTAATAGAATATTCAGCACTGGGGGTTGATTGTTTTGGTGACTGGTAATTATTATTGTTCTACAGGCCCTTGTGTACCTGCTTGGCAGGCTGCTTTTCCTCTGTTGAGCCATGTTGTCACTGGCTACTAATTACAGCCCGAGGACGAGGCCTCTGGACGGCCAAGTTTGAGCGAGTACGTCCCCACGGTGGCACCTGCCCGTGTCTCACCGCTGCCATTAGCTCAGCGTTAGCTCCACTTGGCAGCCATTATTAGCCTGGGTATTAATGCCTAGCTGACTCACTCTGATACCTAGACGAGCGCCAGTCACAGCACCCATGTGGATCTTCATTGTTGTGCAGACCTCGTGGGGACGCGCTGCAGCTCAGAGTGCTAATAATAATAATTACCCCCCCGAAGACAGGTGTGTCCCCGATCGTGCAGCCATGTTTACAGTCAACTCCATGTGGGTCCCTGAGCGCCGGTGAGGCTTTGCTTTAGGGATGGTTGACACATAAAGAGGAGTCGGAGCGATATCACCGTACCGATATAGGCCCGTTAATGAAAAGGGTCAAAATGGTCAGTCAGCGCTGTCCTGTGCTTATTATTAAGGTGAGAATATCATCGCTTTTGTTTTATAACTGAAATGTCAACTCAACAAACAGGTTGACTACTATCTAGTATTACAGTGTGCATTTTGTCAAATGCCCATTAGCTGATCTCATTATAGACAGGAACAACAGGTAGGACCACTGAGGCAGTATGTGTGGAAGAATTAGAAAGTGTTTTCCTATGATTTTATCCAACTAAAGATGTAAAAGTAACTGTCACACTGTGATACACCAACACCACCAGTGTCGTGTGGCATCACCTGGCCACGACGTGTGTTTTAGTTGATTTGAACTTGTACCAGTCGTTGGGTTAAGGCCATCAGAATTTTCTTAAAGGTGTCTGGATTCATAGTTGTTTGCACATTGTCGCCACACGCTCTCGGTCAGGAGGAGGTGACAGGATTTATGTCACGGCTTAGCGGATACAGAAAGCTAAGGCAGAGTGGAAATTATGGGTTATGGAGTTAAGTCTAGGAATAAAGTTCTGTTTAATTGAAATTCAATTTAATAAATGGTTGGGGTGAGTCATGGAAAATCTGGGACTTTTGTGTCTTATTTTAAAAAAGTCTATATTTGCAGGTTTTGGTTAGTTATGGTTACATGAAACTTTAGTGCCCGTTTTTCCATCTCAGCTCCCTCCTCAGCTTCAGGCTGACAAAATGATGAAAAACTAAGGAAAAGTCGAAAGCCAGGCCAGAAAACTGTATGTTTCAGGAGCTTTGGGTACAAAATTGTCAATTACTAAGTGCACAACGGACAGGCTTAAATGTCTCAAATCCAAAGTGCATTTTAAATGATTTAGGACTCAGTGTGGGAGCCTTGTATGTAGGTGCTTGATGAAAGATCTAAACAGCAGGTGTTGAACAACACTTGATGAAAAATCACTGTAAAGATAAAAACGAAAACTAGAACAATCAAAAGACTAAACTATTACTAATTTAACACTAAAACTAATAGTATAATACAGTAACTACTTTGAGATTTGTATTCCAAATATAAAGTGCATTATAAATAAAGTGTATTATTATTATTATTATTAAGATAACACTACAAGTAGCTAACACATTATTGGGAAATGCACAGTAGAGGATGGTAACATGATGATGTCATGACTTTAAACACCCTCACAGAGTCTTTTCTGTCTTTTTAATGACCTGAAACGGGTCAACTGTAGTTATATTGTACATCAAAAGTAAATATAAGCGATTAGTCATGAAATAGTGACAATGGCAGCGTTATCACTGGCTGTAATGCTGACAGCCCAACGTGGTTCGACAATGTCAGGCCGAAATGTGGCTTCACGCATCGCCATCAGCATGTTTTCCCGTCAGTCTTCTCCTTTAACTCTTTACCCTTCACTTTCCACTTTGACCTTTGCTAATGTGTCTGTTTCATGTCTTCCTTTTCTCATGTTCCCTCCGCTACATTAACAACTACACCTCTGGGAAGACACTGACACACACACACACCCAACACGCACACGCGCTGCTCCACCGTCTCCCAGCTGGAGGCGAGTTCAGGTCTCCGGGGATCTTTTTATTTTCCAGCACATACAGCAGATCCGTCCAGTGCCAATTATCTCGTTATCTACGCCAACAACTTCGCCGACAACCTATGCACCGCTTGACTGACTGCCAAGCTCTTGTTTGTACACTAAATCCAAGCCGAGGGTCGCACAGAAGTCGCACAGCTGACTTGTTTAGTGCATGATTTTATTAAAGGTAAATGCTCAGTGTCATACGCCTTGTATCCGCCAATGACTTTAGGAAAAGGAAATATAAATCCACACTTAATGAAGACATGAAAAGTGGTGCTTGCTTCTGAACGAGGCGAGGTCCGTCCCAAGTGTTCCAACATTTATTTCCTTTTTTAGTGACTCTTAAGGCTGAGTTCCTCCTCCACCGTGTGAAGAATCAACCTGCCAATTCCACACTGCCCTACTTCCTTCTATAAACTAGAAAACTGAAAGGCTTGATGGTTGCGAGTCACTTTAGAAAGACAAAAAATGAAAGCACGACCCATTATTCATCCAAAATTGTGCAAAGAATAAATTGACACAGTTCTATTTGTCTCTTTATTCACTTGGTCGCAATGAAAACTCGGTTCCCAGTGTGTTCTTCCAAACTACACTTGATGTTTGGGCTTTTAAACAAACAGGATTTTTCACTATGCAGAGCCTGTAATGGTGACACTGACACTGATCCCTGCATGAGCGCCGCTGTCGGCCCGGAGAAGGTTCGCCACCCCTTTAGTGAGCCATCCTGGAGCAGCGGCTGGTGTGAATGCACCGCTCCGATGATGGGATGTGACAGCAGATCCCTGAGCAAGGCTGAAGTGTCCACACACATCTTTGTCCCTGTCATACACACGACAGCGCCGTCGCGCCACACACACACAACCAGTGAGCTGGGCTGAGATCGCTGCCTTTTTCGCATGCTCGTGTGCGCGCGCCTTTACTAAACGCTTGACGTTTTATGAATTAAATGAACTTGACGTGCATATTATGCACACTAATGTCACAATAATCCTGGAACAGATAACAGGACAGCATCCATCCCTTCCCTATAGCCTGTTACTCGTCTAGTGGATCGACAGAACATTCATCGGCAACAATTTTCGATAATTGAATAATTGTTTGACACATTTAATGAAGCAAAATGAACATTTCTGCTTCCAGCTCAGCACATTGGCACGCCTCTTTGTTTTATGTCACTGTAAATTGCCATCGTTGATACCTTTTTAGGTTAAGGATTAGTATCGAACACAGCAAACAAAAGATGTCTGATCTGGTAGATTGTCCATTTTACATTTAGTTGATCAACAAAATAAATCAGGCCTTTGGTTGGTAGCGACAATTCTTGGTGGCTGCCACTGTATAAGTCTACGCTTTAATCACTGTCAAATACTTAACTATTGCACACTTTGGCTCCATCCTCAAGAGGCCAAAGGCAGACTGTTTACAAGTATCTGTTTACTTTTCATTCCATGGAAACTTCAAGGGACTTGGCGATATTCGATCATATCCATTTATGCCATGCAAGTAAAACATAAAGAAATGTGTTGGGCTGGTCCGTGTATTTGGTGAGTGTTGACGTGAAACTTTTTTTCGTTTACTGTAGCTGCATGAAGTTTAATCTGTTATCGGTTTGAGTTCATGTAACCGCCAACCAGAATGCTGATCATATCTTACATTTACATTTTGCTGTGCTTGTGTGGAAAATAATTCTACATTAATAATTACGCCTTAGCAGCAGGTATTAACCTACGTAAATGAACCAGTTAATGACGCCAGTGTTGTTGCACACGGTTTTAAATTGTGTTTGAACCATGCACTGTAGAAAACATGGATGTAGCATGTGTGATGTCCCAAATGATCCAAGAGGTTTTGAAGTCTGGATTTGGGATCATCACTTGATGCCATGCTGGCAGTAACTGGAGCCAGAAAATTGAAGTTTTGGCAAAAAGGAGGGAGATGTGACAGAGCCAAGGGGGGAGGGGGGATGGGGGGTACAAGTGGTAACCATTAAAGCTGTGTATCATAAGCTGAAAGACCTATCAATGGAGGTACAAAAAAAAAGCTGCGTGTTTCAAGGGAGATATTAGAGATTCAACACAGACCAGTTAGAGTATCTAGTGGCTGCTGGAGGATAGAAATGATTGGTCAATTAATTGATTAGCTGATTGATAGAACATTAACCGGCTGCTATATTGAAAGCCAACTAATTGTTTACTTGTTTTACTTTTCAAGCAGAAATGCCAAAAAAAGAATCTGGTTCCAGCACCTTAAATGTGAGGATTCGCTGCTTTTCCCTGTTTTGTATCATTCTGAATTATTAGGTTGTGTTTGGGTTTTGGACAGTTGATCAAACAAAGCAAGACATTTGGAGACGTCACCCTGAGCTGAACGGAGAAAGACATTTTATAGACCAAACAAATAATCAATCTGTTAGAAAACAATTGGCAAAATAATCGATAATGAAAATATAACTGGACGAACTGCAGCCTTCAACCACTGATTCACTTGATTTCAAATTTAGGCCGTGATTGGCTTGTCGTATTCCATTAACACGATACAGAAGTACAAAAAACTGGCAACGTCACTTAGTTGGTCGGTGAATCACTTTGATCCATCCTGACAACAGCTGGATGGCCCCAACCTTACTGCCATTGTCCCGTGCTGATGGCCATCAGTCATCAGTCACTGAGCCTCCACCACTGTAACAGCATCATTTCAGAGCGGCCACCTGGGGGGCGAACGCTGACCTGCCTCGCTCCGCTGACAGCGCTCACTGTCCGCTACCTCACCGTGGTGGGAGCGAGTCTCTGTCCCCCCCCTTTTCCCACTGTTATTCGTGTTGTGTCTTTCAGAGCACTGCAGTGATGTCTGTGATCAATGTGAAGGCTTGGAGACACTTGCCAAGGAGAACAGCGATAAAAATCTATTGATCGTGAGAGCAAAGTCATTTTATTGGTTGCCTTGTTTTTATCTGAAGTTTGCAGAAATCACCAGCAAGAGGGGAAAAAAAGAAATCTTGGTCTCAGTGTGAAGACGCTCATAGAGACTAAAGGTTTTGAATTTTTGACTTGGCGTGTGATTTATTTGCGTTTGGTCTGAAAACACCTTTTCGGCCTGTTGAACTTCAAGTAAAAGTCGATCGGTTGGAATGTTGATGCAAACTTTTTTCTTTACTTACTGGTTGGGCCTCGGTTACAGCACGGTTGCTTGAACGTCACTGAACCTCTGACTCTCTTTGTGTTTCATGGCTTCACCGTGTCACCGGCAGTGATTTCAGGCTCACGTTACACCTACACCTACGATATGACGGTTCAGAGTGGATCCAACTTCTCATTTCTCCTCCTCCTTGTTTTAACTTGACTTCACGTGCCATTCATCTTAACAGTCACCACCAAACAACAGTCCATCTAGATTCCACCCTCTCTCCTCCCAGCAAATACTGTTTAAACAACCTGGTAAACATGTCTGTCTTCATTCATTACCCTGCTTCTCATCATGATCAAGCCTCCCGATTTAATGAGGCAAATAGATATTTCTGCGGTGATTGTCTCGCTCTCCCACAAAGTATTAAGACTATTAAATGGACACATCTGTTTTTAATTAGGAGCTAAAGTCACCTCGACGCTGCCTTCCATGTTAATGGACTCTGATTCCATCAAGGCTCCCTCAGCCTGACAAACAATGCTGCACAGTGTGGTTTGCAGTAAACAAAGGGCCGAGGATGTGATAAGAAGGGAAGGACGGAGGATACTGTAACAATTCTCAGCCCAGACGAAGGTAATCTGCATCACCTTACAAGCCTCCACATCTTTGGAACATCCGTCATCTATCAAAAAGAGGATGAGGATGATGATGATATCCACTTATTCACAGATTCTGTTTATTCAGTAGTCTGAAGAAATAAGGCTATAAGGGGCCTAAGATTCAGCAGGTTTAACGCTATAGCAGCAGCTGTTCCTGAATCAGTGAAACTGTCGAGCATTGTTGCCCTTCTACCTGTTAAAACTGCTTCACTCAACAAATACTAGGGACGCACCAATTTATCAGCCAACATCGATATTCGCCGACGTTCGTCTTGTTGACTGCAGTCGGCCTATTGGCAAATAAGATGACACTCACCAGCGGCAATGGCAGATGTTTATGTATTGTTTATGTATTTGTGCTGGCTACATGTTGAGTTGGTTATTTGCAGTTGGACGAGCAGCTGGCAGACTCCAGTCACTGGCAGGATATGACTGCCGTGACGCAGGAGGGCAACGGGCAGCGCGCACGAGCGGTTTGTTTTCAGATAAGACGAAGACAATGTCGGCTGCGTGGGAGTAGTACGCTGTCTTGGAGAAAGATCAGCGGCGTGCCGTTTGTAAGACATCTTTAGTGACATTTCTAAGCAGAAGTTTAAACGCATCATGAGGACAGACAGGAAGTGTGCGACGATCACCTGAAAGTCGATAAAGACATGAACGGACCACCCCACCAGGGGAGGTAGAAGCAATTATTTTTTCCAAAAAGCATCTTTTTGATGTGGAAGAAGGTTATATTAAAGGTTGTCCTATAAAGACGGTGTAATAAAGGGCTGTTTGACCTTCAGACAGTTCAGTTATTTTTTTCGTGGTAAAAATGTCTTTGTCTCCTTGGAACAACAAAATGAAATAAACAGCAATAAAAAAAAAAGTGGCTAATTGTTATTTTGAACATGGGTGTCAGCCCCAGAATTTCACATTGGTTGCATCCCTAATAAATACTACATTAAATAAATGACATTTATCTGGGCAAGCCAAGTGTGACTGAAAAAAAAATAGAATACATCAACAAAACGCTCCTCCTGTGGATAAAGATTGAAAGAAGGCAAAGATCTCATATTTGCTGTTTTAATCAGATAAATTCTGACTACGTCAGGCTTTCATGAATCGCAGGTTGTAGCTATAGAACTTCTCTCGGAGGAGTGATGGTTGAAGAGTTTCATTTTTGTTGCCATCACGGTAAAAAGTTTCAAGTCCCAATTTGTGCACGTTTGCATATTCAAGTTCTAAACATCTAAAGGTGTCACCTGATGCCCCCCCCCCCCGAGACCTTCAGCATCCCTCCCTCCCCACGAGCCTCACCGCCTGGCAGCATTTACATACAGCATCTCATACTAAAGGTTAATTTCTGACTTATTTTGTTGTTGTTGTTGGTTTTTTTTTTTTTTTTTTTATTAAGGAAGCGCCATATGCTCACAGCACCACTACAGTGTTTCCTCACGGAGGGGAGCTGCAGTGCATTGCAGGAGCGAGTTACCGCATTCCCCTGGCATGGAGGCAAAAAGGAAGTGGGCAGGTGTGATGCTCCGGGAGGCAGCTCCCAGCAGAATAAGACATGATTAGATGGAAAACTCATGAGCAGCTCCGGGGGTGGGGGGAAAGGACCGAGGTTGGCGAGTCTCCGAGCTCGATCTGCCATCTAGTGGAAATCCTATTTCTGTGCACGTTTCTGCACAACTCCTTCTCATTTATACATGAACAGATCAGGCTTTACTTTGGCTCACAGTGACGTCCATGAGGAGCGGTCTATTTGAGAACAAAGTTTTAATAAGGCCGTGAGATGAAAAAAAAAACCCCTCAACGTACGATAATGATCCCTATGATGAGTTACCTGTGCTGCAGACATTTAGCTGAGTCTGAAATGTGCTGATGCTGGCCCCTCGCTTGCCAGGAAACATTAAACATTAAAGCGGGTCACGGCTTTATTTAGAATAGGAAATGCTGTGTGGACAGGGTGCAGTCCATGTGTGCAGCTGTGCATGGGCGTCTGACTTCCCTGTGACTGCCCCCCTCCCACCACACACACATTTCCATTACTCCTCTTTGGCCACCAGGTGGAAGTAGAAGACCACTGTAAAGTATACACTGTGTCACAGACCCCATCACAGGAGGCTTTTCAGGCATTGTGCCTTCATAGAATTAAAAAAAATAAAAATAAATTAATTAAAAATAAAAAATAGTTCTTTTTTACAATAAATACGGTGTATCTGCGCAATATGAAACCTCAAAGTGTTCTTCTTTTTCTGTGAGAGTGTTTAAGCTGCACTTTTCTAAGTGGCACTCGCCCATAAAAGACACAGGAAGGACCGTAAACTCAAGGGCATAACTTCATGAACAAATGCAGGTGTGTTCAGACGGGGGCCAAAGTCATTACAGCACAAGTTCCAGTAAAACAGTTCTCCGGTTCTTCAGCAGAGCTTTATTGTCTTCGTTCACATTTATTTAAGTCCTGTAGGAAGAGCGTGTGAGTGGAAGCTTCAGACAAAAGCGACAGAAAGAAAATTCAATCAGGAGTCCAATCACTTAGGAAGCACCTTGGCAAGGACGGTTGTCAACGTCTGACTTCAGGAGCTTCCAGGTATGATGGTGGACGACAATAAAGGGCACTTGGCTGTTGAGATAAAAGCCGATGGCTCACACGCTCGGGCACGTTGTTTATATCTGTTGTGCAAACAGTTTTGTGAACTTCCTCTTTTTCTCTCTCTCAACAAATGCTTATTGTACCGTACCGTTTCCCCTCCCTCCTCGATTCCACCTTCTCTGGTTTCTTTTCCCTCAAACAATGGATCATAACTCAGGCAGGAACCAGCTGCTTCGGCAATTACATTAATATCTGTCCCGGAGTTTATTGGTCGGCTGACCACTCTAATCAAGTCAAAGGAAACGAGGCTCCCTCTTGATAACGGATAGCTCACCCTCAATCTGCTTTGATTGAGAAGGGATGTCATTCCTCCGCCATTAGAGCTGTAGCGTACGATGTTCCTCTTAACCATTACGTCCAGGCACGGCCGGGATGACTTATGGTGTCAGACACACAGGCAGCAGTCAGTGTTCCTCTGAGCAGGCCGGGCGAGATGAACGGCCTCGGTGACCGAGGCGTTACATCAGCCGCTGTCACTTTACGTACTTTACTGACTGCTTTGTGCGAGAATAAGGCGCCATTATGTGGTAGAGAGAGGCAGAGTATAGTCAGAGTTTGTTTGGGGAGCTGGCGAGGGGAAGCAAAATCCTGACAGCGCAGTTATGGCACGGTTCCAAACAGAGCCACAATGTTCAACGGCAAGAACAAGTCGTTATTGTGTCACGCTCTGAGAAACACTGAGGGCTGCACTGTGACATTGTCCCCAACAACAGGTCATTCAGCACTGCTTCCTTCATGAAGCCTCTGCCTGCTCAACGTCCTCGCTTTTTTAGCAGCAACACTGACCACATGCGTGATGCTTACTCCAAAGCCAGAATTACCCGGGAACCAACTTTGTTCGGTTCATCTCGGACCCAAAGGTACCACCGGTTAAAGGAGTGGTTAAACGTTCAGAGAAGCGTGCTCACTCACTTTCTGTCTGAGAGCGAGAGTGGAGGAGCAGTTTCACTGTGCATTAAGCCCAAAGGTGAAGCCGGCTCAGAGGGAGTTATGTGTTCCACCCGCTGCTTGATGGAACAATTAGAAAATATTTAAAAGCATTCGCTGGGGTCGGCTTCTCACACGTGAAAATGTTCTGCTCCCAGCATTCTACAACCTTGTATATTTAAATATCTTTTGACTCTAGGCTGCTGGGTTAGGGGTTAGGGAAATTGTTATGGACATTTTTCAGTATTTTATGGACTGAGCAATGTATAGAAACATTGAGAACAGTATAAAATTGGTGGTTTGTCGCAGCCGTTTTCTTTCTCAATGAACCAATTGATCATTTGGCATAAAAAAAAATAAAAAACCCTTAAAAAATGGTAAGAAATCATTCACAGTTGGCCACAGTCCAATCCAACGTCTTTAGATGGCTCCTTTTGTGCGACCAACAGCCAAAGGTATTCAATATTTATTCACAGAGGACTAAAAACTAGTTGCTCAACAAAACTACACTCCTCATGTCAGAAATGTTTTCTAAAATCTAGAAATTCAGTTTAAACTCTGAACCTCTGAAGGAATCTGTGGCCGTAACCGAGAATAATTCGGAGTCGTAAAATATTGGCAGATGAAAATGAAATCTGCTGATTTGGTGTCCACAGGCTCGCAGCACCACGTGGCTGGTCAGACTGAGGCTGCCCAGTGTCCCTGTGACAGCGGAAATAACCCCCCCTCTGTGCTTGAGGACATTCAAACACTTGATGGTTTAACATCTTGTAAAGCGGAGGCCCCTCACGGCTGTCGGCGATATACATTTTTCCTTCCATTAAGTATCTCATCCCTCCGAGCGGCTGCGGCATTATCCACAGCAGCTGCCAAACTTCTGCGACATCCTTCGCCATCTCCGAGCGTCTTTCAGCCTCGAGTCACGCATTCGGCTGCACTTAGTGAAGCTCCTCTGAACATTGCTTGTATATGTGCCGCCTCAGTCTCCGCTTCAGCTGTGCGGCGGGGATCATGACGCGGTCACGATCATGGCAGCGTTCAGTCTGCGGCGAAGGCACTAAGTGCTGCTGAAGAGCAACCGCTTGCTTCCCACAAAGGGGGAAGACGGCGCTCTGGGACAGGCAGTTTAGTGACTACCAGAGCATGAAATATTCACAAAGAAAAGATCTGAGGGGCTGAATAAGGTACCTCTGCCACAGATTGTATGTTGTTGATGCACACCAGGCCTGGAAGCCTCCGGGGTGGGGGGGGGGGTTCTTGAGCAGAAGGCACAGAAACCAGTGCAGATAATGTGGTTGGTGTGATCTCCTCCTCTTCCTCCACTTCTCTGTAACTCAAAATGATCACAGTATATCTGGTCTGTGTTTGGTTTTAAAACAGATTTTTAGCTTTAGTAAGCAGCCAGCCTTTAATGACGTTATTATTATTATTATTATTATTATTCCATTATATTCTAATTAATGAACTTCACCAGGTTTTTCAGTCGTCGTCCTTGACAAACAGTGATTCTGCTGTTTGAAGAGCCTATTGATCGTGTTCCAAGTGTTTCTTGTTGTCAACACGGATTGATAAAGGTTGATTGATTATTAGTAGCCTCACTTTAAAGCAATGCTTGCTTATAGATGGACAAACCCTTTGGCTGGCGTTTGTGCATTTAAGGCCATCTTGGACTTAATCTTAAACTAAATACACTACAATGAAATCAGAATTAGTTTAAAACGGTTCCTGTTAAGTAAGTTAAACCAGTTTCACTGTAGCTCTTTCTAAGCAAGAGGCTCTTTAGACTTCTGTCCCAGTGTGTCAGTCATGAAGGTAAAGGCATTAAAATCATAAAAAACCAAATAAAACAAACAGAAGGACCCTGCTTACAAAATAGTGTGTGTAAAGTGAGCTCTGTAGGTTGTTCTTAGTTATTTCTGGTATAGATGCTTTGCTGTTGAGTTTTTTCGTCTGTTCCTGTTCTGTACACTGGAGATGCCAGCAACAGTCTTCCAAGACCGAACCTTGGCTGACAGAAAGAGAAGTGTCAGCCTGTCTGGGAGGCATCAGTCCACACTGCAGTTTGTATTCTGTTCCGTGTCACATTTGGCTTTCCCACCATGATGAGCCGCTGCATATCACACGTCAGCATCTGTCTCTTCGGAACCTTGTGTCCTTGACGGTAAAACAATAACGACCACGGATCATACTACAGGGATGCACTGCACATCTGGCTGAAGGGACCTAAGGGTTATCTCCTTCATTCATTAATCCGTGAAGTAGTTTTTTTATGATTAAGCAATCACACTTTTGTCCAGCAGTCTAAAACACAAAACATATTCAGCTTCAGTGATAAAAAAGAAAAGCAGCAAATGTTCAGGTGAGAAGCTGAAACCAGCAAACATTTGGTGTTTTTGCCTGAAGAACGAGTTGATGGATGGATGAATGAATGAATATTTAGCAGGTCTGACCCGCACCAGTCAGTGAGAGGAGCTGATTGCACTGAGGGTTGTTAAAAGGAGCACTAGATACATAAATCAATCAGGAAATCAATGGATAAAGGCGACCTTCTGATGACAACCGCTCAGTACCACAGTGTTAACGTTTGTGTTGCCCCCGGACACCGAACGCCTTTTGTTTGCTGTTCATGTAAATGTCGAGATTTACTTATCGCTCAGTTCATCGGTCGGATGGTTGACAGAAAATCATTTGCATACATTTATTGTGGCAATCACAGTGGTTTCTGTCATTTCTCTGCTCTTTTCCGTGTTCCATATGACCGTAAACTGAACATCGCTGTGTATTTGGACTGATGATCTGATAAATAAGGAAGTTGGAGAAGCCACCTTGGGCTGTAGGAAGTCATAATAGGCATTTTTTAGCTATTTTCTGATATTTTAAGAACCAAAAGATGAATCAGCTCATTGAGAAAAGAATCTCCCGCTGAAACAAGTCAGCAGCTAATGTTTAGTAACATTATGTTCCATTTGTTTTTACTCTTGGACAACAGAAATAAAAAAGCTTTTACTGTGGGGAACTGTAGCGTATGCTTCTGTTTTCCATTATTGTGACTGTTTACCTCAGAGGCTGATCTCACAGGACACTGATGGTGACGCCACTGCACACTTTCTCACACACACACACACACACACACACTCTGCGCTCGCCATAAACGTCATTTCACTCTCGGCTGATGAGGCCGAACGCGGGCCACGTATGTGAAATGAGAACGGTGCGTTCAGAGAGAAGAGATGGCGGACGGATCAATAACCTGAGGGAAGGAGATGATGAAACGGGGCCAGTCAGAGGGAAGGACGGATGGAGGTTGAGTGCGAGGCATTCACTGACCTTTACTCCATTTGGGACCTCATCTGTAAAAGGTATCTGGAGGCTGTCACGGCGTGCAGAGACTCCGCCAACACCAGCAGCGGTGACGCGGGCTGCTCGGCCAGCGGCGGAGCTACGACAGGATACAGTGACATCTAAACAGACGGCGTCGCTCGGCGTGTGCTGCACGGCCCCTTTGTTTTACACGCTGTCCAAACATTTCCCGCACAGCCCGTTCAGGTGCCACCAGTCTGCTGTAAACACTCACACCATGATTTAAGTTCAGGCTCGGCTCGGGACCAGACCCATCCGTCCGTCCGTCCGTCCGTCCGTCCATTTATCCTCTTTTCTGGGAATGTTGAGGCTGTGCCGAGGCCTCATCCGCTTTCTGTGACAGCAGCAGATTCATTTCAGACCACATTTAAAGTGTCGACGATGACTCGTGCTGTTGAACAACTCGAACCTTCATACAGTAATAACGCAGTCTGAGATTGCGTGCTTTGACATGGGAACAGCAATTATCATCACACTGTCTCGTTTCAGGTGATGCAGCCGCAGAACAAAACATACTTCTCGCTTTGTAAAGTGAAGTTTGCTAAACCAAACCTGCACTTTTGCCATTTCCCTTGAAGGAGTGTTTGGATAAGTCCAGTTTAAAGGTAGAAGAGACGAGCCGTCGGCGGTCACACACAGTCCTAATTTACATTTGTTTTTAAAAGTGAGTAACACGAGAAAGGGACCTGCCGCGCTGTGATTACAGAGCGATGTTTAATGATTCCCAACAAGAGCCATCGGAGGGTTTCTATTTGCACCTTGCAAACCACTTTTCGGACTCTCCTGTGCCTATTAAAATCCTTTTGACAAAATCAACACTGTGTGACACGCTAATGCTCGTCAAAAAGCTCTTTAAAGAGCGCATTAGAGGGCCATTCAGGTCAGTTTACATGTTCTTCACGAGCATTTAGCTGATTGTGAAACCCTCTGCTGAGGCAATAGAGCAGCAGGAACTATTTTGTCTGTATGTTTGCGCTGCTTATCAGTCAATATACGACAGGTAGGCTTTTAACTCTTGGTAAGAGGAGAGATCATAAAGCTTAACTGCCTTTTTTAAAAAAAAAAAAAAAAAAAAAAAAATCTATTCTGGCTGCCAGTTGATTTAAAAAAGGGATTTAAAGACTCAAGTGATTACTTTTAAAGAAAAAAACTGTCTTCGGCACAACGTATATTCAGTTTTGAACGTACAAGTCCATAAACTTAGATCTCTTCACTGTTTCCATGTCTGGATTGAAGTCAAATGATGATCAGGCATTTTTGGTCAGGGGCCCTAAACACAGTTTACTCTGCACAAAGCACTTTGTGGCTCGCTATACAAATAAAGTTTATGTGTGCTGGCCAGTAACTACACAGCTGGCAGGTTCGTAAAACGGTGGCTGCTTTTGCCCGATCTTTCTGCATATATATGTGTGTGTGTGTGTGCGTGCTGGAAGTAGATCCATCTGAGGCGAGCGGAGGCTTTATTTCCCCGGGCTCTACGTGCTCCACACACAGGGAGCTAATCGATACTGATGCAAGCTTTGGTAAAACAGCTGGGCGAGCCAGGACTACCGTGTGTGCGTCTGTCCCTGAAAACAAATAATCGCATGCAACAAACACGGCCACACATATCCTGCATTAAAAGTGCTGCTAACCTACTAACGCTCAGCTTTCTGGGCACTTGGCTGCAGCGTTTTGATTGAGAGTGACTTGGAATGAGAGCAGCGGGAAATTGAGCTTTAATTTCTGGATTAGAAACCAATATTCAGGCCTGGAGGAGTCAAAGCCACAGGGAAGGGGAGATAATTAGATGAAATATTTCTTTGACCCGAGAGCGACATTCTGCCCGAGAGCCATTCTCTTATTCTTTCAGTAAGAGCGAGTGGAAAGGAAACAAAGGGATTGAGAGAGGCGCTGACATGTGAGTGACTTTTCGTGGCTGCCTACAGTGGGGATGGGGGAGTAACGGCAGCGCTGACCGGAGCGGGGAGGTCAGTCCAGCACGGTGCAGCCTGAGGGGGGGGCGGGGGGCGGCCGGAGCATCGAGTGGGCAGCTGCACAGAGCGGAGAGCATAAAAGAGAGCAGGTGATGGAACTATTGCTGAGGAGTGAGTGTGTAGAACAGGGACGAAGGCTGCTGGTGTCACCCAGCCCAGATGTGCTTTGGTCATTCAGGAGGGAAAACAGAGCGTTACTTATTCAGCCTCACAGCTAATGATGTGTCACTGAAGTACTAAGCACACTGCACACAAATCTATCCAACATTGTTTATTCGGATTTTTTTCTTTTTTCTTTGTTTTCGGACTTGACAGATAAAGAGATGAGACTGGAATACAGTTGAAATGCTTCTTTTTTCACCCTTTCAACAACATTTATAAATACGCCGACTGGCACAGCACTGAAATTCAGAGACAACTTTTTTTTTTTTTGGTCTTCTTGTACATCGTGTGGTCTGCTGGAGGCATCGACAGCATCTCAAACCAAAGAGCACGACATTGTGACCACTGACGAGGGAAATAAAGGAGCTGCTGACCAACTTTCAAAAAGCGCTTCATTTAACAGTCCAAATGTCCCGTGTCTAGACAATAACTCAAATAATTAATTTTCTTGCTGGTGATCAATATTGTGGTTAAATGAATGCATGCACATGCCCAGAAAAAAAAATCTTAACTACCTTAAGGCAGGACTTGGCCACAGTTATGCCGACTTTATTTTTTCAGGCTCATGTGAACAGACTTAAAGTTGGGCTTTTAACTTAGTATCGTGCCGCCATGGTTTGCCATCAATTTGAAAAGGAGTCAGCATTAGTTTAGGCAGCTACAGCTGTCAACACTAACATTAACGCAACACCAGCTGGATTAGTTGTCAATAAATCAATATTGCATATAGAACAAGTACGGGCTTGTAGTTCCATGGACAGAAATAATTGCAATTTAGATCGCAATTGCAATAGTTGTCAGAAAAATGGTTAATCAATAATTTCCTCAAATCGTTGAGCCCTACTTCTGCAGGCCCACATACAGTTGCCTGTTAGGCAACAGTCTTATACAACAGTGCTGCAGTAGAGCCTACTTTAATGAAGGTTATAATGTTCAGTGTTTGTGGAAAATGTTTGAGGGGGGAGTTGAATCAACACTGTGGTCATTCTGGAGGCTGTAGTTCGTGGTGCTGTCAACCTGCGTTGTTTTATAATGAGGTGTTTAATATCTAGCTGTATAAACACAGTGGACAACATATTAGAAACACTTCTCACTCTAATTCAAAGCAAGTCAACAGCACCACAAACTACATCCTCATAATGACCACGAAACTGAATCAGCACCTCTTTTAAGCAGCTGAGACAAAAACTGAACATTAGAACCTTCCTGCTGTTGTTCTAAGCAGGAGTTTCTTCCTGGCTAGGTGTGCCTGATAAACTGCAAACATGTCATACACTGATCACTCTGAAGCATCCTTTGTCCAACCAGTAGAAAAAAAGCCTAACTCACAGTAAGTAAAACTCTAAAATAAAACACACAGATGTGGACTGTTAAATGGACAGCAAGGAAGAGCCGTACAGAAGCAGCTTGTGGGGAAAAGGCATTTTCAAAGACAGGAACTCTTCTCACTTCTTACTCGTCAGCTGATGCAGTGGGTCTTGGCTAGCAGTGACGTGGCACAGTTCAATCACAGGGTAGTCTTTGTCACCAGGAATGGTTCTGAAGCTATTATTACTCTGAAGTCCGTATCCTTCTTAACCATCTCACCAGACCTGAGTTAAAATTCTCACCGAGGGCTGTCAGAGTGTCGTGACTAGTTCGAGGGAACCACGGCACGGCCCCACATGCGCGGCGCCGTGGTTCCCCAGACAAGAAATTTCAAAAAACAATGCAAGTGGGTGATCTGCACTTTGATTCGAACGGTGACAAATTGCAAGGTGACACGTAGCAAAGCTTGTGAGTATTGGACAGGGAAACACAGCTGAACAACTTAAACTGCACGATTAAAATGGAACCTGGAGTCTTTGTTTTTGTACATGGCCTCCCATTCAGAGTCTGCAACACATCACACTGGCTTCCTGTGAGACGGATTCAATCCTTCTGCTCCGCGAAATGACTCAACCAAATGATTACAAGGAAACGAGGGAATCCGTTTGTAAAGCAGATTTCTCAAGGGGCTCTTTTAAATAACAAGTGGAATGGGTTTGGCGTCACACCTGTAAAATAAGAAGACGTAAAGAAAAACTGGCACTTTTTATGGACTGCAGACTCCTAAAAGTAACTGAAACTCTTATTTTTTGTTAATCAGTGGAAATCTCCGAGCATAAAGTTGATTTTGCTCAAACTCTTTCAGCACCCTGAAGTGGGAGGACCATGCCCCAAAAATAAAGGCTGAACATTTTCCCAAATGAAACGCTGAAATGTCTTTTTTGAGTGCATGTTATCAACACCTAGTCGTGGTTCCTTCTCATGCAGTTGCTGGTTGTTTGAGAGTTTGCTGCTGTTTGCACCACAAACAATATGAAAACATTCTATTATTAGTCCTTCCGTCTCGACACGTAGGAGCTCCCCACCTGGAAAACTCTGAGGTCACTTTTTCTAGTGACAACCATCGTTATCAGATATCTACAGACAAATAGTTTTTTCCACGGACATGTTCATATATCTTTTATAAAATAAATCTTATATTTCCAAGTATACAATAATAAAATGATGCACTCTGCAGAAAAAAAGGTAACAGGAAACTCCATATATACACATAGTATATTATACTATTTTGGCAGACAAGAACATGGACGAGTTCAGTATTGTAAACAGCTCTTTACTCTCTTTCACAACGTTTGCATCCGCTTTTTTCTCCTTCCGTTTCCTCCTCGCTCCATCCGTCCTGTTACATTCATAACTCCAAAAAAATTGTGCTTTAAGAAATCTCTTTCGACAATCCAGGGACTCTTTCCTCGTCTGTCTGCTCGGGTAACACCCGGGCTGCTGAATAGAAGTGCACTGTCTCTGAACAGTAGGTCAATGTCTTTAATGGTCACGTGGCTGGTAGTTCACTCCGCTGTCCCAGCTCACCCATGGAGCGAGAGGCAGGGTCGACAGACTAATGCATTAGGACTGTGGATGAAGACCATTATAAGCTTCATTTTCATGAACATGATGATTTATATCTGGCCCTCTGGTAACATTGGTATTTCTAAATATTAATGTTTCAATGTGTTATCCCCCAAAAGTTCTGTTTTTGCTGGATGTTAAAATTTTGTATTTATACAATGTGAGCACAGCTAGATAGTATCAGATGTGCAGCAAATCCTCAACAAAATAAAAAAAAAAAAGCTTTCAGTGCAGCTCCTAAACATTTTAAGACTTTAAAAAAAATAATGACAGCAATTTTCTAAACTTTTCAAAATGTCTGTGATCTGAACTCAGGCAGGATTTGTGTCCAAGAGTAGTGGTGGCTTTTTTACTGATGATTACAAGGCAGACGTCTGAGAGGTTACAGCTGTGCTTGGGATACAGGAATGTACACGGTGGAATGTGGAAAAACACTGTGCGTAGAGCGGTGATGGCAGGGTCAAGACGCAGAGAGCTCAGGAGGCAGGGACAGAGTAGAGGTTTGAATGTGGGTGCCACCAAAGCAGGACTGTGGGTCTTCAGTTGTCCTCATCAGTCAGCTCGTCCTCGCCGGTGGCCTTCTCTGGAATGGCCTCGAGGCTGCGTCTGCTCTTGGACTCAGAGCCAGAGGAGCCGCACGCTGGTCCACCTTTACTCAGGTTACAGGTGAGCGCAGAGTAGTGGATCTGCTTGAGGTTCTCGTGGACTTCGCTCCTGGCGTGCTTCAGTAGGTCCGCCTGACCCTGAGGGGGTGAACACAGATCAGAGCAATGATGGAAGCGTAGTATAGGGGACACAGAGGCAAGCTGTAAGACATTTGGTTAAGTCTGTTTTAGACATGCACCTTGACATGTAGATGTGATGGAGGCTTTACGTCTGTCTCTAATGTAAAAGCCTCACACTTGATCAGAACCGGTACTGTTTCCACCTCAGCAGAATTAAATGTCATCGCATTAACACACATGGTTAAACACACAGTTGAATTAAATGCACATCTTAAGCATTGAAATAAATGAATCACTTAATTATCTTTTATCCACAAAGAAAATTAAACCAGTTTAATAAACCACCAAAAACCCTTAATGAGTCAATTCTACGTTGCTGAAGAGATTCTTCAAATGTCAGAGCAGACGAACAATTTCAGGTAAAATAAGTTTTAATTACCATAACTGATGCACCTGTACTATCATTTCTTTCCATTCCAGCCGTTCTGTTCCGTATCTCGCAGCAGGTGCCAAGTATCATGCAAACGTTGTGGCTAGTTCCATAAAAGTCCTGTCATGTCTGCATTAACCTTTACACAATAACACATGAAGCTATCACCTTCATAGCTGGATGAGGCCAACAATCTTGTGTACTCCATCTATGAAAAGGGCTTTTGGAAACTGTACTGAGGTCAGAGCTTTTTGGGATAGTAAACATTTTTAAAGTCTTAACGCCCTGCATGTGTATATACAAATAAATATTCAGGGGGTCATTCATCAATAATTACCAGTCGCGCTGGCAGTGGAGGTTGAAATAAAAGGTGTGGTATATGCATGAGGTGCAGAGTGGCTTAGGCTCTGGTGATGATTGACTACTTAGGTTCAGCTCAGCAAAATATTGCTTCCTGAAAACACATTCGTATGGACATTTGTTGTGAAAAAAGATATTTGCTTGAAAAGGACTTCAGAGGTACATTTGTTTTAGTCCTTGCATTTCCAAACCAACCAACCCTTCTTTGAACTAAATGCCTCACATTGATAGACACATGGAATTCCAGAGAAATGGCAGCTTGTAGCCGTGCTAATACTAAACCTAGACAACAAAAAGGTTGTCTTAGAGGTATTGACTTATTATTTTGTGCAGCTGAACATCAATGGGTGGCATACTAGTACCATGCATGCAAGTATCGGCATTCTGCTGTTTGCCAAGAAGGCTCATAATAATAATAACTGCTAGCCTGGTTCCAGATCCCTGACTCACTGCTCATTTGTTCAGTGATTCAAATAGGTCTAACTGTGCCTGATGGCCATTTCTGTTAGTTGAAGAAACAGACCAATCCAATCCAACTTTTATAAAGCACATTTAAAAGCAACAGCAGTCGACCCAAAGTGCTGTACTATCAGAACTGAAAAACAGTCAATACAGTAGAAACACAATACGTTCAACAGTTTATAAGACAAAAGGACAAAAACATTAACAAAAGCAGCAGGACGATAAGAAGAAGAAAGGCTGTCATATTGAGTTAAAAGCCACGGAATAAAAATGTGTTTTTAGCCAGGATTTAAAACAGGCAGTGTAGGGGGCAGCCTAACAAGCAGGGGCAACTCCTTCCAGAGTGTGAGGGCTACAACTGCAAAGGCAAGGCCACCCTTGTGCTTCAACACAAGGCGGCTGTGGCTCAGAGGTAGAGAGGGTCGTCAATCAATCAGAAGGTCGGCGGTTCGAAGTGCTTTGGGTCCCAACTTAGATCATAGCTTCAGTGTGTGAAAGAATAATCAGAAACTCAGAATCGATTGCGAAACGGAGGCCTGGGTAGCACCAACATGAGGGGCATTACTGTAGTCAAGTCACGCCGAGGTAAAGGCGTGTATGATCCTTTTATTATAAAAGCCTGAGATAGATTTTATTACTGAGTTGATCTGTTATTATTATCGCACCCAGATTTTTTACAGTGGGTTCCAAGGAAGAAACATTAATGTGCGTCACAATGACAAAGTCCCAATATCAGGACTCTAGTTTTACTTTTATTGAAGTTTAAAAAATGTAAGGCCATCCAAGCTTTAATGCCCTTGACACAGTCTTACAATGGTTTTAAAGGGTTCTTTATCTGGCTGAATGGCGGGTTAATTTGGGTGTTGTCTGCATAAGACTGGAACCTAAGAGGAGCAGATAAAGGGAAAAAGGACAGGCCCAAGAGTAGAACCCTGAGGGACTCCCTTAGGAAAATGATGAGGAGGACGGAGTCACCAAGGCTGACAGAAAAACTTCTGTCAGACAAGTAAGACCTGACCCACTCCAGAGCAGTACCTTTTAAGACAAACACAGTGCTTCAAGCGAGAGATGAGATACCACACTCTCCTGTGTGAAATGTAGCTGTGAGATCTAAAAGCATAAGAGTAGCGGAGTCCCCACAGTCAGCAGCTAATAAAAGATTGTTCAAAACTTTTGAAAGTGCAGAGACTTTCAGAAACCAGACTGGAACACCTCAAAAATACCATGTGTCTAAAAAGGATTGAAGTTGTAGTACAGCTTTCTCTAAAATTTTAAACAGCAATGGGAGTTAGGAAATAGGTCTAAAATTGGAGAGAACTGAGGTGTCTAGATTGGATTTTTTGATCAATGGTTTCACAAATGCATGTTTAAAAGTAGTACAATGCCTGAAGTGAGAATGCTGTTCATAATTATTTGGAGGTTTGGTCCAATAGTCAAACAAGTCTCTTTGAAAAGACGAGGGGCAGGGGGGCAACAGTGGTACAAAATGAAGGTATTATATGACCAATAATTTCCTTCACAGGTTTCTGAGGATGCCAAGCAGATTAGGGAGGTTTTAACACGGAGTTTGTGACAATTATTTAAAATAATAGAAAAATGCTTTGTCTTTTCAGCTTTGACAGAATTCTGATACTTGCACCAGCTGTCCTTCAAATTGTCAAGACACACGCAACTTGTCTTTTTCTGCTTGCACTTGCACTCTTATGTATTCTCACCTAATTGTACAAGGGGTGAAACTGAACCACATTTCAAATTTAGGTTTAGGACACATGGCTTTAAATGGGACGACCAGTATCCAGGATGTTTTAGTAGGTGGAATAAAATAGTGAGATTAGCTCCTAAATATATGTATGAAAACAAAGGGAGAATGGAGAATGAGTCTCAGCATTTTCAAAGACAGCAGAGAAGTGAACAGAAGGGTTAGCATACAAGGTAGTCAATAACATTTACAAAGTCTCTTACTAACGGCTTGGTAGGACAGCAGACATACACTGAAATCTCTGACGAGTAGTACCCTGTTATATTTTGACATTATTTCAGATTTAATAAAAAAAAATCAGTCATTTATAAATCCTTATTATATTTAGGTGGTCGGTAAATCATGGCACAAAGTACCAGGTGGGATCGATTCAGCTCAAATATATTCATTTCTTTGCCAGAGTAGAAGTCCTACAACAGTTCCCAGTACTTTTCTTAATAACAGTCCCTACACTCTCCTCATTCATCAGTCCTTCAAGAGAAAATATGTACAACTTCTGAAAAAGGATTCGACTTACTGACACTCTGCCAGCTTTCAGTCACAAAGAAGAAAACAAATCTACGGGAAGTGAAGAATTCATTCAGGATAAATGTCTTATTTCTTCCTGATTGAGTGTTTACCAGAGCTAACCTGGTTGGAGCTGAGCCCTTTGCCATCTAGGGTGCCTGTCCTGGCGACTGAAGGCTGCAGTGATTCACCCCACCTCTGCAAAGGCAGGGGATCTGGATATCCTCATTAGGGCCTACAGCCGGTACCAGCCAGGTGTACACCAGAACCAGAGAATGCCAGGAAACAAAACAGTGATGATGATATAATCCATACTCCTCAAAGATAGCATGTGGATTAGTCCCAGTAGTACACAGGTCACAATTCTCCAGTTTTTCAGTAGCAAGTCAGATATTAAAAATAGAGTCCTTGGTGATCATAAATCAGTAGAGGGTCAGCATATTTTGTGACAAATGACAGAAATGGCATAAACAGAGCTGACAGCAGCAGACGACAATGGTGCCATCATCCAAGTTCCAACCCAGCTGACCAATGGTTGAATGAGTGACATGAAATTAAATGGCAATGCAGTCTGATTATGAGGCTGGACATCGAGAATTTATAAAGGTGGAAACACACTTCTAAGGAAACTTTGACTATAAGTATTATTCATCACCTGCAAGGGATCATGGAAAGAGACTCACACGGAGACTCATGTCCCATAAGCCCTGAGTCATTCTGATTTGTTTTCAAGCCCTCGTGTGTGCGCTTGTCATGACAGCTGTGCTTGGAAACTCATCTACTGCACGGTCCTAACAGGAGCTGTCATATAACTCTGGGCTGCTAAAGTTCCTACAGCAGCTACTGGTAATGTCCATGAGAACTGCCCAGGCCACTGACCCTGGCCTCTGTCTCTGTCTGTGTGTTGCAGGTATATGAGAGGTAACACGTTTCAAACTACAGCGCGCAATGTGGCAAGTGCATGCTACACAAACAGAAAAATACAGAACACTGTGTAGTACATCTCACCTTCAGTATGGTGATATTCCATGTGAAGCTCTCCACCGCCTTGTGCAGCTTTCTGCCCTTCAACCCTTCCTTCACGGCCATGTCATGGAGGTTCTCGTGAAATTCCATCGCTGAGAGAGACGGAAAGATGATAGCAAGTGTCTAGTCAGTCTTTATGGTAGGAATTCATGGTGGTTTGTGAGACAGAAGAGCAGCTGTGAGGTGACTGGTGTCTGGGAGATGTGACTGGGCGCTAAGCCTGTTGTCACTGTGAGGAAACACATTAGAGCAAAGACACTGGCATGTACTGTCAACATTTCACAGCCCCTTCTTACAGCAGAGGCGCTGAGTATGTGGAAGTACACAGATTCTCCGGCCGTGGAGGATTCCTCTATCCTTACTGTTCGTCAGCAGTGTGATAATAGCTAGCATCAACAGATAGCTGCTGTTGAAAGTGTGCTGCGTGTCAGGTCTGAAAAAGTGCCAATTTCTGAACTAATTAAGGAGACAACCTGAGGATCGAATTTAAGATGTGAAGAAGGGAAACTGTGAACACCTGCCATCAAATGTTAATACTTCTCATTGTTTTGTGGATAGCAGATTTGACTGAAAAAAAGGATGTAATGTCAAGTGTGACCAAATTGATTTCTATTCAGCAAGTGCCCATTATTTGATGGTTAACAAAGGAAGATACATCCTGTTTCTCTTGGGTCTCCTATTTATTCTAATAATACACACAGTTTTGCATTAATTTTCATTGTGGTGTCACGGCCAACTGGGAATAGTTTATTGAGCATGTGCGCCCTCCTTCAGCAACGCCGTGCTTCACCATCATGAATATGAAATCGATATCCTGGAGTGAAATGTTTGTAAGTGGAGGGTAAAGCACAGTGGCACTTCCCAGTGAGATGTTGATGGTATGTCAAGGGATAGGAATAGGCAAAAACTGTTGGATTGCCTAAAAAAGGGGAGGGGAGGGGGGGGATAACTCAAAGGCAGAGAAGAAAACAAAAAGCAGAGTTGAAGGAAGCAGTGAGGCAGGATGAGAGGGAAAGAGAGTGCCGGAAACAGAGAGAAAGGCAGAGGAGAGATGCAGTGTGGGCAGACAGACATGACGTTCTTTCACTGTGGATTAGCATCAAGGCATCGAACAGAGGAGCTATTTGTCTCCTGAGGAGCTCCCCCCCCCCCTTTTCCCCTTTGCATGACTGAGTCTCAGTGAGGACATGTTTAATGTTGAGTTAGCTGTACAGTGCAGCACTGACACTGCAGCAACAGGCAACCACAGCCTGTGAGGTAAATAAACCAAAGGGAGATGGAGTCAGGATGGGAGTTCCTACACACAAACTGTGTAACACACGTTTGGAACACTGGAAACCCCTACCAAGAGCACACACATTTCTGCTTTGCTCTGAAATCAGCTAGAGTCTGCCATGGTCCCTGTTAGTGCTGTTGCCATGGAAACATGGTGTACATGTGAGAGAGACCCCCTTCGCGTGTAATCGCCATAATAGGTGTGGGGTTGGGCTGTTTTAGAGCCACTCAGCTGAGGCTTCTGTCTGCCGCCCGATCTCAGGCGTGAATCTAACCTCAAGCAACTGCCATGATTTACTGTCAGATCTGACACTTTTACACGGCACACCACCGCTCCTGTGTTCTAACAGATATGCCAATTTATTTCTCTCTTCAGTTCCACGCCGCTATTCTGTGACTACAGAGGAGCTACTGCTGCCATCCACGTGAATCATGACTGTGCTGAAGAAAGTGCACAACTTCCGCACTCTCTCTCTCTCTCTCACACACGCACACACACACACACACACACACACACACACACACACACTGGACGTTGCCTAGCAACATTTTGTGGAGTATGTCAGGCAAGAAAGGGGGAAGCTCATTCTCAGTAAGGCATTTCAGACTGATCTCTGTGAGGTAATGCTGCAAGATGGCTACTGTACAATAAGGGATGCTGCTTGGAGGCTTCAAAACATGAAGCTGCTTCAGTATGGAGTGGCCGATCAGATTCACATGACCTGAATTATTAGCTGGATTGATTATAGAAGATTCTATCAACAAGACATGATGGTGTCTACACATACCATAGAAACCATAATTCATTAATCTCAATAACTATGGCTACCACTTGTTATTTTTGAATACCATTACTATTATACTTTTCTCAATTTAGTCTATGACATGTCAAAAAAATGTAGAAAAACCAATTACAATTTCTCAGACCCCAACATCACATCTTCAGATTGGCTGTTTTGACTGTCAGATGTGACACTGAAATTGGAACCAGCGAATGTTTAGCATCTTCGGTTGGAGACAGAGTCTTTCACACATCCTTTCAGCTCTGATATTAATTATATAATGTACAGTAGAGATGTGACACAAAGAGATTCACCAAACATTATTTAAGAAAAAAAAGCGGGTAAAATGTTTGATATATAGACGATAACGTTGAAATAAAAACAGTAAAGTAAGAGAATACACTCCACTACATGCTGAATGAACTTCACATGAAATGGTCTTTTAACTGGTGTAACATAAACATTGGCTCTTTGCTTTGTATTCTGCAAAATGTCACTGCAGCGCTACTCTGCACACCATCATTTTTCACTTGGCATTTAAGAACATCTTCTCTGCTGATCTTGTTAGTCTGGAGCGGGTTCAGCCATCCAGCTGCCCTGAATGCTAATTGGAACCTAAGTGAGCCTGGTGAGGGAAGTGACATCCATGTTTGAGCTGCAAACACCTGACTGTGTTCTCTGACACTGGCTGCATGTTGTTCCTTTCAGAGGGGAAAGTCTGCCCTGTCAGAGCTGATGTGATGGATTATTCACAACTTTAATAGCTGTTGCTGCTGGAACGTTCCGCTCGCTGTAAAGGGGGAATTGGGTTTGTACTGACCCAGTTTCTACACAGCAGACAAGTGCATGAAACCTTGCCACACACACACACATTGAAATACAAAACATGTACATGAGCTCACCCATATGCACAAACACACACACCGCTGGGATCAAATTATGTCAGTTCATGATGGAAAATAAGTCAATGCTCAATTTCTTCAGTTTGCCATCTGATGTGCCCTAGTTTGCAATTGTTGGCTGTTGAATTTCCTCCAGCTGATTTTAGATAATCATATATAATGGTGCTTTGAGACCAAAAGCCCCACAAAGCTTCTGTTGAAGCTTCTGAAAAAAAAGTTTGGACTACTTGAGCATTTTCACTGCTGTTATTCAGTTGACCATTGTTTTGTATAAAAGAATGATTCACTCTGACAAGACCTCTATCAATAAGGGCTAGAACTCACTGTGCAGCACAAAGCGTGGTTACATCAGATCCTGTTGTGTTTCCAAATGCACAAGTCATGAAATGGAGTGTCATCTGTCTTCAAATAGAGCTGATGATAATGAATGCCATTTTGTAAAGATGAGTGAGTAATGAAGTAGAAAAAGACTTGATGTCTGGCAGACGTCTCCTTCAGGCTTAAATACATTGGATTGTTTCAAACGAGTGATTTATACAAGTCCCATGGAAGACAAGCAACAGGTACAATTAGGGCAGCACAGCAGTTGATAATGCACACTTGCACATGTGCTCCATGAATCAAACAATGTGTAATATTAATGTGTTGAGCCAACACATTGGACACAGAACATATTGTATATAATTTGGTACAGCAGATCTATAAACTGCTGGCAAAGCAGCAGGTGGTCTTAAAAATAGAACAGGAAAGATGCTGACAAAGGCTGCACAGATGGACAGGGTCATGATGAATAAAGAACACAGATGCAACATTTCATATAGTCACTGTTTTAAATAACACACACTACAGACAAATCTGAACCGCATAGAAAATGGCCAAAATGAAATTCCCAGCTGCACAGATGTGAGCACAGGCTCCAGGGGCTCTTTCTGATGTCAGTAAGCTCAAGCACATCTTTATCCCAAAGCCACTGGCTGGTAACTGTTGAGGGCTGGAAGGTGGTTGAACACCAAAGAAAAAAAAGCGCAAAGCCTTTGATCCTCATTGGTAAAAAAAGGACACAGTTCTCCTCCTCTCTGATGTGCCAAGACAATAGAAATTGAATATTTTATAAGTCATCCATCTGGAAACCAATAAAGCTGAGCCGTGATAATGATGGTCCTTCTCTCCTCCCTTCCCTCACTTGGTGCTTCCAGCAGGCTCGCTAGGTGAAAAATTAGCCTTCTATGCTACTTAGATGGAATTCATTGGCAGACGGTGCTGCATTATGAGGCACATTTATGTCAAAATTGAATTTCTGTACCCATACGTACTGGTTTTCCAAATATGTCTGCATAGACTGAAACCCATTTTACATTAGAACTGTTGCAGAATAAAGAGTGTCCGCTCAAAGTAACAGGAGCACAGGAAAAACACACAAAGAAGAGAGCTGTCCATCCTCTGACGACATCCGATGCCACTATTCTGCCTCTGACATTGTACACTTGAATCCAGCACAGCCCTCACTGATGAACCTCTGAACCTTAAACCAAACCATGCAATTAGAATAACACACAGGGGCTGTTCCTGGTGTGAATTAAACACGTCTGAGCCACAGCTTTTCAAAGGGAAACACTGACTGCATCGCATACTTGAACATGATTCAAATGGTAATTCCACTTATGCAAATAAGTAAAGTATAACCACTTCTATTGAATTTCATATGGACTGATCTGCGTTGTGAGGCTTCAGAGAGATGATGAGGCTATAGCCAAGCATTCTGGGGCTCTCCAGTAGTGTCTGAAAAGAAGAGCCTTTTATGGTTGTTCTCCTTTGCCATAGTGAAAAAATGGGTAATGGCTGCACTCTTGCTCCATGCCACATTTTTTTTATTATTACTGACAATATTTTGATGCTACTTTTCTTCCTCTGTTCAACATGTAGATCCAAGTAGGAACGAAATGTTGTCAATGACAGAAAGATGTGGCAAGAGTAGAGGCGCTACCCCCCTTTTTTTGACACCATCTTCTGGTCACCTTGCACCTATGTGATGTGTGTATAGCTACTCTACTTCCTCCCTCACCATGTGACCGTCTCTTACCTGCTTTTTGGGTTTGTAGAATTCTCTCATAAACCCCCTCAGAGTTCTCTAGCAGAGTTTTGCTGGTCTGGATCACCTGAAAGGAGACAAACATATTGTTCTTATTAGCCTTTATTTCAGCAGAACTGCCATCCCACAATAAAGCAGGGAGCAGTCTCTGTCTGTGGCCGGGTGTTTCTATCCAGGGAGGGCTCAGGGAACCAAGCTGTTATTACAGGCATGTCGGTGGGCGTGGGCTCTGAGCTGCGTTTTTGGAAGCCAAAATTAGAGGGAAGGAGACATAAGCAATTAGGGTGTTTTATTAAAAGTTCTGTTTTTTCTCCTCAGACAGGAACAGTCTCTTGTCTGCAGGAGTAAAATATAACAGTTAATAGGGACACTTGAGTTTGAAAGCATCTCTTTAAAAGAAAAGGCACATAATCAAGATGAGGAGAAAGCCTAAACGTGTGAGCCATACTGGAGAAGACCACAGGCGTGCTATCTATGAAAGTGTGCTAACTGTGTGCTGACTTTAGCTCCTGTGGTGTTATGCTTAGCCTTAATTGAGTGCACAAACTCTGCTGACCTACAGACTATCATAGTGTCCATTAACTCAAAGAATTTGGGAAATCAATTTACATATTAAATGCCAACACCGCACCCTCCCCACACCGTGCTGAACCCTTTGGTTTCCTTACACAAGGATGAAGGCACAATGGTGTTTCATGAGGTTATCAATGCATGTGTAGGCTGTCAGAAAAAGATGTGCATAAGCTCAGGGTGCACAGACATCTGGACCATCTCTCTCTCTGATCATCTTAGTAAAGGCGTGATTGTTTCTTGTGAAGGAGATGATACTGTACTGTACTACTAGTAATAACCAAATGTTGCTCTGCTTTTAATTTCAATTAGTGCCTGTTGGGTACTGGCCCCAGTATGCAGTGTTGTAATTGACTTGTACATTTACTTGTACACTCCCTAAGTGACTTAAGTACACCGCAAGGTCATGTCACAAAGCCAGACTGCCTTGCTCCAGCTGCCAAGATGGAAAGGAAGGAAAGAAAAACACCATTTTACTCAAGCTCAGTGTAACAAAACCATTCTGTGAAAAAAAAAAAAAGAGCAGTGGCCAGCATCATGCCCCTGAGATCGATCTCTGGAGCATGCCAGCTCTGTGGCCAGCTGGCAAGAGCAGAAAGAAGGCGTGGGGAGGGGGAAGCAGGGTGTCAGGTACAACGTGGAGGGAAAATGTGAACAATAGAAACTTCTTTCAGAAATCCAGGTGAAGGAGCACTTTAATTAGTAAAACCTCAAAATTACTCCCAAGGACAATTTGGTTTTACTAAAAGGTTAAGTCAGATGGTATTCTCTGTTTTTCTTATTGGTGCTGGTTTCTTATGAATAGTCAATAACCAACAATGAACTGATCCTAGTGACCAAGTACTGCCTGATACAGCTTACGCTCCATAAATGAGCCACACAGTTGCACTGGGTGATATGTAGCTTCACCTCTATGAACATGGGCCCTGTAGTTTATTCTGAGTCAATTCCACATACACTGACCTGCTGCTAGAAATACTCAAGATCAACTGTGTGGTAATCTAAAACACACGCACTACTTATTTCTTTTTGACTGTTTGAGAAAATACAGTGCACTACTGTTTAAATTACCTAGCATTTTCGAAAAGTGAAACTATGGCATAAATGTGTAACTCGGTTTTTAATTTGTATGTCATTAATAGAAACCAGTAGGCTTGAGGGGCCAAGAAACCAGATAGTTTTGAGAGTCAGAACATAGAACACCAGACTCACCCTTCACATCATTGTGGTAGAAACTACTTTGGTCGTCAAGTGGTTGTCTTCTTATCAACTATACTGATTTGTTTTTCCATGAGATCTGACACAATTTTGTGTTTGTGCTTTTCCTGTGTGCGGTACATCATAACAATGATGATTATATAGAGTCCACCCCCTGATACTGTGTTCTGTATGGGGAACAGATACAGTTCCACCATGTTGTGCTACAAGCAGTCATGACTAGGTGATTGTGGCTGTTTGTCACTCGGCAGCTGCAGTTGCGGCACTTAAAGCTGTCGCACACGCTGTGATTACTTCCCTGATGGGAGTAGAAATTACCGTCTTGGTGGCACATGCAGCATCTCCAATGTATTTAAAGGCACATTCTAAGGTAAATGGGTGGACTTTGCTCCATTTTCCAGCTAAAGATTCTCTTGTAAGTGGTGTGTTAAGTTCTATCATTATTATTACCTGCATTTAACACAGGCACAAACTTATATTTAAGTTGATGTTAAGTTTAGCAGTACCAATATTCACGTAAAAACTAAAGAGGAACACATTTTAAACGACAGGCTTTAATTATGAAAGCAAAGCACTTGGAGATATGCAGTTGGATAATCATACACCAAACTAATACTTACACATATATGTATAGTTTTAATATTTCCAAACACCATAGGAAAAATTTGATTATGTTACTGTCAGACAAAACAGGAACTAACGTATGGGCTTCGCATTGTCCTTGTTTCAGAAATCATGCAGCTGTAACTCACAAACAGTGCCCTTAGTTCATCTGTTGTGAACAAAAACAGAAATTAGACCACATTATCTAAGACCACAATCTGGCATCATGCTGAGTCTCTGCACCTTTCTCTCAGCACACAAATGGGCAGGGATTGAGACCCAGATACTATTTTTGCCAATTAGGAAGCGAAAACCTGGTTACTCCCAGTGGTGGATTTTGACACAGCGCCTGCATTTCTAATTGTGCTGTTTCATACATTATTTACAACTCTTTAAGTTTGGCTCTTCTCGCTTCATTTCATGTACGCCTCTGTACTTGTCTCTCTCCTTCAGCTGTGCACCTTCCTGCTCCCCGTCTCTTCTGGCACTTTGCAGATGATCAAGGCCTGCAGCTTCAAACCACTTAAGCCCTTGCTCTTAATTTATTCGATTTTGGTCCCCTAACACCCGTCAATTTCTCCCTTCTTCCCTCCAACTCAATTTTCCTGGCGTTCTTCCCATCAGGGCCAATTAACTAGCCCTCCACTCCTGAGTCTGAATAGAGCAGAGGGGTCACCTTAATCGGCCCGCATCTCAGCCTTTTCAGCATCAGATGTTCATCTTTGAATCTCAAGGGATGTGATGTGCCATAAAAATAATATAATTGGGTGCAGATAACACCTAATTGTATAGTTGTTTCCCATCACACATTGTTTCTCTGTGCACTGTTTTCATAATAATTTTTATTATATAAGTACATGTGAAATGTCTATCAACACTTGTCACACTGGTGTTCACATAGAGAGTTTAAAAGAAATGTACCAAACAAAATATTTAATATGATGCTAACAACACCATGTTTGCTCTCACCAATCCATTAGCATTGTACAGTGTCATCTC
Organism: Pempheris klunzingeri; assembly: GCF_042242105.1. Lineage (NCBI taxonomy): Eukaryota > Metazoa > Chordata > Actinopteri > Acropomatiformes > Pempheridae > Pempheris > Pempheris klunzingeri. The sequence goes on along the minus strand of NC_092019.1, from coordinate 23,463,922 downwards.
CCTCTTTGCATACTGTAAAAATGTGAGACACCAAAAACAGCTGGGCTCAGATGCTGATGCCAAACACTGACTCTGATCTTACAGGGCTGAATACGTATTCTGGGGACATAACGCTACAGCCAAAAGGTTGGACATAAATCTGAAAACAACAAACTCCCAATTAGTGGATGCAAAATTATTCCAAATAGTTTACTTGTTGCTCTACTTCTGCCCGTGGATTTGGGATTTCTTATGAATGATGGAAAGTTTACTTGTTCATAATGTACTGAGAATCAATGTGAAAGAACAGGATGTGTTAAAGATAATGGTGTTGTCTGGGAATAGCCTCAATGTCACGTTGCATAACGTGTGGACATTGATTTTATTACTTAACAGAGCTCCAGCCCCATTACCTAACTATCTCTGTATGTCCCCATTAAGTCCAGCAAATCCAAGGTATTGATTTGATTGGAGCCAAAGCTAGTTTGTTTGGTTAGTTGTTCTTTTTCCTCTTACGAAGATACAGTTAACACCACTGCCAAATCCTCTTTAAACAACAGTTAACATGTTGAATTGTATCTCTGTTTCGCTGCCTACATAAGAACCATGAGGGTGGACAGAGAAGAGCACCACAGAGCATCAGCAGATTAAGTCTGCTGTTTCCCTGTATCTTTTGTATTGTTTGAGGTTTGTATAACTGAACGTTAACGTCTTACCTTTTTATCTTATCTTTTCCTGTGTTTTTAATTATGGTAATTTATCCAACTCATCTGCTTGTATCACTGGCTTCCAGGTGTTATTGCTTTGCAAATAAAGTGGACTGCTCACCATGTCATAGGTGGTGACGACTTTCTTGAGGACCTCTGGTAGGAGACCTTGGGGCTCCAAGTTAGGGTACTGGTCAGCGAGGTTGAACACCAGGAGGGGGCTGTTGTCGGGCCCAGTCAGTCGAGGCGAAAGGGCCAAGATGCACTGCTTCAGGTTAGCCACTGCTGACAGGCCGCACAGCTCTTTAAAGGACACAATGGCATTCTGCAGAGAGGAGACAAATTACAGGCACATTTACACAATGTTAATTACTCTGCATTGTCCCTTCTTAAATAAAACAAACATGAACATACAGCTGCATAAGGTATACTGGTTCTGCTTTCTACTGGCATGCCAAGCAAAAGATGTCTATAACCATCAGTCAAGTATGAAGAGAAGGGAACTTAATATTCCATGTTGCTAAAATCTGGCATCGACCTGTATATAATATATAACCACCAGCCCACAGAGTAGCACCCTGTTAGAGGAAGTAGCTGGAAGCTCATTCAATACCTGTGAGAACTTTCCCTTTGGCACTTGTCAGCTATTCATAAACACTCAATCCTTTTGGACTGACACAGTATCACATGGAAATTGAACAAACACACACACACACAAATCTTAACCTTCCTGTGAAAGGCCAAATTTAAACCCTACATAAACAACCGGAGGGACAAACAGTGACAGGATGGCCAAGATGTGTTATAGTCTCAAGGCCAGTGGCTTGTTATCACACAATGACTGCAATATAAACAGGGCTACCAAAATAAATCCTCATACAATGCCTGTAGAAACACAACATGAGACGAAGCACAAAATGCTGTGACACTCCAGTACAGCAATTCTCAAAATTTCATGTGATGAGGATTGAAGACCACAAATATGACACAAAAGTGAATATGAAAGAGAACGAATTACACAATTTTCATGCTCCCTAGGGGGGAGAAGCTCGCTCAATATCAGAAAAGAAAAAGGTTGGCGATGACACTGGCTTTATCTGGATTGGAGGCGCTTTGGTTAAAAACATGTTAACAGCTTGCTTAAGGCGATATTCATATATGGCTGCAGTGATTTTAACATCATTAAAAATGATTGGTAACTCTTTCTCTGCATCTTTCTCCAATTTACACATTACAAGTTATGAATATGTATTACATGGATCTACCACTCAAACAGGAATCTAATCATAATGTTTCTCAATTTGTCCCCCTGCATCTGTTTTACTATTGTACGACACATAAGGATTAGATCAAACCTGATTGTTAAACCTTGTGGTTGTTCCCTTTCCAGCAATTTTTTTAGATGCTCAAGATTCTTTGTAGTAAATGTGGTTATAATCTATACTTGAATTGGGGTTACATTTTCTGCAGTCTAGCCTCTCACAGAAAATCATTCCCATGCTGACAGATGGAAGGAAAAAAATCATGCAATTACCACGTGATACTGTTGGCTCAGCAGTGTATACATCAGAGGCTGAGGATAAGTGTATAGAATAAGCATTAAATGGAGTTCAATGAATTTAAATGTTGTACCTGCATATTTTCTCTGAGATCTGTTGCCTCCCTCAGTGGCAGCATGGCTGTTTTGAAGACATCATCCACAGCCTTGATCAATAGCACTCTCATGCTGGCATACTCTCTACTCCTCTTGCCCTTTCGTACAGACAGTCCCCGTTTGTGTGGTTTGCCGCCTCCTCTTCGATTGGTGATGGCCACATGAACAAACAACAAGGTATGTGGCAGAACCTCCCCTGTCAGAGACTGTAGTGGTACATGGCGAAAACCTGGCTGGAGACACTCGAAGGGAATTGTATATTGGCCGATAAATTCGTCACCAATGTAGTCGTCATCTAGCACCACAAAGCGCACCATTGCGAGCTCGGGGAGATTTATCTGAAACTCAAAGCTCTCATCAAACAGAGGGTTGTCACCATTCTGGTTGACCGTTTTAGTCCTTTGTTCAGCGCAGTCAGCAGGAATGCCATGTATTTCCACATACACATATGGGTCTACTACGTCCCCTTTGGCACCTGAGCCTTTGGGTTTGGGGAAATTTTGTCCACTGATGATCTTGATGTGCAAGAGCTGTGGAGAAACACCAGGCACTGAATCTTTAGTGTTGGCACTAAAATAAGAAACCTGCTCCCTCATGATCGCTGGGCGCAGCACATAGCCACAGTTCCCATTCTGACGGAACCAGCCGATGTTTAAATCCATCATCAGGCCAGGGGTCTGGTAGTTCATTGCCACAATCTGGCAACCACACTTCCAGAAATCTTGTGGATTCATGTTGCTGGAGTCAATCCGCATGGGGCTGGGGTAAACCCGTGCTAGGAACTTCTTGTTGTAGTTGACAAAGTCACCTGGGAAGTCATTGGCACAGCGACTTGCAAAGACCTCATTGAAAGAGCAGAGCTCCCACTGCTTCTGGCTCTGGAAAGATGTTTGGAAGTCTTTGAACTCCACAGACTTACACAGGGTCACAAGATCAGAGAGGTCCTTCGACAGCTGGAATTTCTTGGGTGCGACAGTCTGTTTTTCTGCAGATTCAATGCTCATCCTTTGAGACATCTCTGCCCCCTCGTCCTCATCTGTCACCTCACCTTCTGAAGCAGTGCAGTTTGTGCTCAGTTTCTTACCCTTCAGCAGGATCTTTCCCTTCAGTTCAAAGGGAGAGGGGAGGTAGCAGTCCTCAGGTTTTGGATGATCTAGCTGGATCTTGTCTCCAAGGATCTTCTTTAAGTGCTGAAACATGACTCTCTGCTGTTTTAATGAGCAATGGTTTTCTAGACACAGTATCAGTGGAAACTCAGATGCAACAAAGGCATACTTGTTGATGACGTCTATGACGCTGCGAAAAACAATCTGTGATGTCATTGTGTGACCAGTGTATATTACAGGTTCGTTATCAGGCCCGTCCCACACATCCAGCTCTACACTGCGGCAGCCCATCTTGAGGGCACGGATATACCCTGTCACATCAGAGGGACCTCTGAACTGATCTTCTATCAAGTATGTATTGTGGGATGCATTGATGTAATAGTGGGATAAAGGCTGGGTCATGTCTTGGCACACTGTTTTTTGTTCCGGGTCAAATATATGGCACTCTGGAGACATAAGATAGTTGGTGAACCCATCAAGAGAAAGCCAACCCTTGAGCTGGCCTTCTTTAGACGGTTCATATTTTTGAATGACCTCTAAGCTGGTGTCTTCACTGACTTGTGCCATACCTTGCTCAGCTTCCAGAAATATCATTAAGTCCTTGGTATCCAGAAATTCTTTGTTACTGGAGAACTGAACAAAGAGAAAATAAATTTCTGGTCTGGTGCAAAGATCATGAAAGACCTCAATGAACTCCTCTTTTGTCACATCAGAGCCTGCTTTGTCTTTAGCTTTATGAAGTTCCTTGAACTTCAGCTCTATTTTCACATTTTTAAGTCCCGCGTTCAACTTTTTGACTAGCTGCACAGCAGTACATATCGTTATTTGTTTGCTGTTGTTACTGTCTGCTTCATCAAAAAGTTCACCTAGCCAAGATGAGCGCATGTTGTTCTGACTGCTCTCTATCATGTTCAAGGTATGTTTCCCATAGGAGATCAGGTACCTCAGCCCTGTAACCCATATGTTGGCTACATCTGCAGTGTTTGCCACCAAGTCCAGGGACTCGTAGTTCTGCCCAAAGATGATTGAGAAAGCACAGTCCTCTGATATCTGGTCATAGGTTCCATTAGTTCTAAAAGTGTCTGTGTTTTTCCCTGTCCGAACCTCCTTGATGGATTTTACATCAATTTTGGCCTTTTCTGATTCCTTCTTTGAGGGCTCCCATCTCAAAGACTGCATGTCAGCATCAAGGAGAAAGTAGCGGTGGTAAACGCGCGAATTAGATCGCACTTTCTTCAGCTCTGAGCCATCCACCATTGCACTGATGCAGTCGCTTGCACTGCTAATTTTCTTCTCAGTGGGCATGCTACTGAATGATACAGTCTTCTTTCTTTCTTTGCGCTGTCTTGAGCCATCCTGCAGAGAAACAAAACATAGTGCAGAATAAGTGAAAAGCTCATTTTTTGTTTCAACTCAGATAATATACAAATATATTATGAATATGTGTTCAGCTATAGAGACATGGTTTTCTTCCCGTAAACAGTCTGTTGACATCATTCACTAAACAAATCCATCCATCTATGCTCTGTATCGCTTATTTATCCTTAAGGGCCGTGGGGGGGCTGGAGCCAATCCCGGCTGACATCAGGCAAGAGGCGCTTGGTTAGTTGGGCACTCCCCAACTAACCTGTAGCCTGACGTTCCCCTTTTTCCCTGCAACAAATAACCTATTTCACTTAAATATTTTAGGTTTGACAAATGTCTTTTACAGTAGGATTCAGGATTAAATATTAACCTAATATATAATATAAAAATATTATTCACCATATAGAATAATACAACAGAACACAACATGCTGCCTGCTCTGATATACTGTTTACATGTCAAGTCCTTTCTTCCTGGTTTGTTCCCTGAATATTTGCTGAGCAGAATCACAGCAGCAACTTTGTTGGGTGACTTAAGGTACCTGTCACTGTTTATTATAGAGATACCACAGGAAGTCTCCCTCAGGAGAGTATCGCCCACACAAATCCCGTCATCCACAGCAGCCACATTCCTGACATTTTCAATGAACCCTGCTCTTTCCGCTGCAGCAGGTTTCTTCAGCACAAGGACTTTATTATATTATTAATATTTTGGATTATTCAAATTCGTTTCATAATATTAGCACCAGCCAAACCCAAACCTGTGTGAATCATCTTGTGGCAGCTTAATGGTACCACTTTCTACAAGAGGAATGCATCATTTTGTCAACTATATGATGCTGCCAAGTTAAAAATTCCTTATGCTGCACTTCACTAGAAACCCTTGATCTTAATTTTCCTTCTGGGTTTAATGAATTGCTTTAAACCTTCACATCCTTTTATGTAATGTGAAAACCTCACATTCTGGAAGAACCATTGCTCATAAAATCAGTGGGTCAAGAAAAGATGGGGAAAGTCTTTCATTTATGAGGGATGGGTTTTATGCGGGATTTACATGCGTCTAAAGCTATATGTCTATAAATGCATGTAGGAACTTATAGGCACCCCTCTTCCCTCTGACAGTTATATTTTGCTTTGTTTACTTCACTCATTCAGATGACAATTTTAATAATACATTTGACTCTCCCAGCCAAGATAGATTACTATGTAGCTGTCATTTTTCACAGGATTGGCTCTTTTTTAAATGATTTTTGAAACCGTATCTACATAATCACTCGTTTTTGTCTAATGTCTCTCTGCTTACTGTTGCCTCTATGGTCATGGTCTCACCACACTACAATGTAACAGCAGTTCCTGTTGCACACAGGGATTTGCTGTGCTACATCTTGTATATACACTTGACCGCAACTCTTAGTCATATTGTTTATTTTTTTGACAATTAAGACATCATAGTAGATGATATACAATAATAAAACTTAGTGGATTTGTACAGAGGAGGACGGAAGTTAAGGAGGGTTAAACAAAGTCCTCCCCAACATGAAAAACATCTCAGATTCAATCAAGTCAAATAATAAACATCTTATCAAACAGATCCACGGAGGCCTGTCATTGGGCAACTTGAAATTACAGCGGGCCAAATAATATTATGTAATGAATTAATCATTAAAAATCCCATCTGTGTGTTGGAGTATTGCAAAACGCACAGACCAGCACGCTGACTCTGCTTGGTAGAATCACACACTTCTCCATGTATGGACCATGTCAAGTAAATATAATAATCACATTGTTTTACAGTCTGCTGCTTAAGGACAGCCCATTAAAAGTGGAGCTTAAAACTTCAATGCATGACTGTAGATAATCCTTATGATCTGCACAAGAATGTGGACTTGGTCTCTTCATCTTAACCTTAACTTATGGTCACATCTTACTTATTGAAATGTTTCTGTTTCCTGCTGAATTGCCAGGGCTGCCATGCCAGACATTCTCCTCAGGATTTCCCTCTGCTTCCTTTACCAAAACTAGAAAACAATACTGCACACACCCATCTCTGTGTTCACATTTGTTATTTGTTTCCTGTGGAGACTGTTCCTTATGCAACAGTTCCTTATCTGCCTTAGGTGGAAGTCAGGCGGCTAAGGGTGTTTTCTTTAGCAATAACTAAGCTTTTTCATTTGTCCTTAAATGGTACTTAAAAAGTCAAGATCACCATCATCAGATTGTCTATTTATAGTTCTATCAGATATTCGCTTTATTGGGTACATATTCTTCTAGACACGAATATCACTTGTCTCTGTAGAGACTTGTTCACTTCCTTGAAGTTCAATAATAAACTTCAGAGTAAACTGTGATCAAAATTATTGAATTAGCCAAGACACAGCAGAGCACCAAAACAAGCTTTAAAATGGTAATATCAGAAATGTCCAACTAATAATATGAGTAGCAAATCCTCAACGAAGACCCTGATCTTCATCAAGTCACCTATATAGCTTGATTGGGTATATTAAAAATGTTTGTTAGAGAGCTGGAATGTACATTTCATACAGCAGGAATGACAGAACCACTAAGTGCATGCTGAGTCGCTGGTATTGATTGATCAAGAACCTTATCCAATACCCGCTTGATATGTAACCATTATTTCATGTTGGTCAGGATTGTCACTAATGACAGCACTGCACTTTTGGTGGTAAACATCCAAAACACACTGCACAATCCTGTTACTCATCATTTCTTTGAAACCCATGAAACTGGATTTTTTTCATGCAGTGTCAGGGGAATCAAGGTTGAAGTCTTTGTTTCAATGTTGCGAGAATCTTTGCGTAACTGTGGCTCATTACTGAGTTTTTTTTCCACCGAGGAAAACCCACGGTACATGTTGAAAGCAAGACAGTAGAACGTAAAAAGGATGTTGGATGTTTTCAGGGTGTTTCATAATAAAGAGATAACAACAAGGCTAATCCCATCAGGCTTACCCTGACAGGGGAAATTACTTTTATGCCTGAACACACCGTTTCAACGTGTGTTTGGTCTTTGAGTGTGTGTGTTGATTGAGTTAGTTTAAGAGAGGCAACCATAGGACGGGACAATGAGAAAGCTTGTGAATAAATAAGGCAGTATATCCAACTGCTCGCAGATCCCATAGGAATCCGAATCCCCTAATGGACTGAATCCTGCAGTTTTTTTCTGGTTCAGTGAGCAGTTATGAACTGTCTGTACAACTGAAAATATAACAGGACCCATTACGCTCTGCTCCAGTGTTCTACCTACATCCCCAGCAACAAACAATTTGAATCACCTGAAACACATTGCAGCATTAATCAGCTTTCTGCTCCAGACCAGCATTGGCTTCACAATGATGTAAATCTATTCAATGGACAGAATTTAATCAGAATGCAAATATAATATGGCAACCAGACTGGTGCAAATCTGGTCCCTTTGTTGGCCTGAAATGCATCTCTATTGTTTCAATTGTACAGGCACTGATGATGTTTATGAACACTTCTATTTAATGATCAACTATTAAGGCCTGTTATGCAACATCTGTTATAAAGTGACAAGTTAAATGTTGACATCCTGCACATATTCTTCCTGTCCTTTGGCACAATGTAAACACTCAGTCCTGAGAGCCAGACGCTGAATCATTTTCTAACTCCTGATTAGACTCTAGTCTACATTCAAGTCTCTTCCACTACCTACCAAGCAAACTGAGGCAACTCCATGCTTACATATCCCACAGCTCTAAGAGTGGGATGTATTACCATGATAATAAAAAAAAAGCATATACAGTGATTTTAGCCATGTGGTCCACCCCTGAATCTTTTAGTAAAGAAAAAAAAGGAATATACACAGTGTTGCTCCATCTTGATTTTAAAACTATCCATATATTTTATGAATTAATATTATTTAATTTGTTCGTTACAACTATTCCGCTGCATAGCAACTGACAGGGAGATCTGTAGCACTAGACCAAACTCCTAGTTTCTTCCCAAGTTGCATCATTACAAAAAGGCTGTATTATCACCACCTGAAATGTCCAGACAGAGGAGGCTGTGATGAAAGCAAATCCAATGTGTATGAAATAGAATAACAAGGTAACAGAAAATCTTTGGAGGAACAAAACTAGTCACATACAGAACTATATTCTACATCTACAGCAGGGAACTGTATGAAGTAAATGCATTAAAATCCAGTTCTGATGAAAAATGTGCTGTATCAAAAAATGTCACATGCTTTTTTTGTAAACTTTTTTAAAAATGGATAGACTCACTGAACAAACTGAAACCATGGTAACATCACAAATTTATACAAATATAAAAATAAAAATCCTAAAAATATGAAGAAGCTATCAAGGCCAAGAACCACCAAATTACCCCTTCACCTATCTGAAGAGGGGAAAAGGTTAAAAAGATTAATAAATGTACTTTTACCTTTATGTTCATTTGAATATGCATGTGAAAATACTTCAAATTGTAATTGTAAGGCTGACAAACAATAAAATCTAATGAATAACCAGACAGTGCAGTGCACATAATACAGACATACAACATTCACTATTCTAAAGCCTGACCAATATTCCATTAACCCTAGAACACTAACGTTGGGCGATTTTCACCCACGTGATTGTGGTCATGTGATTTTCATTGTCATTTTTAAAGGAATTCCCTAATTTTAGAGCCTTTTTATAGGATCCCCCCATGATACCTTTTTTTCGTTTCATGAGACGTTGTATAGGGGAAAATTAAAGAAGAGTACTGCAATTTGCCGTGTATTGTACTTTAATATATTTTGATGAGAAGTATTTTTTTATTGGGTAAAATATACCCGACGTTAGTGATGGTGTTACTAACTGTTAGGTTAGTGTTCTAGGGTTAAAGAGCTTGTTTTGATTAAAACTAGCATATGGGGGCTTTTAGTTCTCTGGCTTCACTGCAGTCCCACAGAGGTTTGAACCTGGTAAAGGCCCAGCTGCCTCTGTCCTGTACCATATGATATTAATCGTTGAAGTGTGAAGAGGGAGAGTACCCTGGGAGTAAACTTTACACTCTACCATTTCCTCAACACATATAAATGAGAGTTACATGTCTATTTCTAGATCAGTGTAGTTGCGACTAATGGACAGTCCGTCAGTCACTAGACTAGGACCTCAATTTAAAGTCCATTCTGTTTGTTTATTCTATCTGGTCTAAATACGCCCTGTTAGTATTCTGACCATTTGTGTTTGTGAATCTGAGGGGATGGGGTATGTATGTAGCTGCATGATAAGAATATACTGGATTGTCTGATCTTTTAGGACCACATATTAGGCTGTGGATACTCACAAGTGAACGTGCAACAAAGTTAGCATGAGCAGTTAAGACAGACAACTACATTTTCAAATGTGTTGTCTATATGGTACAAAAATTAATTACTCTTTAAGTTCAGAATGAATAAGTTTTCCCCTTAGTCCGTCCCCCCCCCCCCCCCCCGTCCCCCCCCCCCAAGTCCTTGGCTTCTACCTGGTAATGCTGAAAAATAAAATGTTTCCTCAAAGACTCAAATGAGCTTTTTTTCATTGGTATTATTTTAGTTTTGAAAAAGGAGAAAAAAAATATACCATTAACCAGAGAGACATCGCCTTCAGTGTTGTGAGGTAATTGTTCACTACCATTTTCCTCCAAACTGTTCTCTATGGAGCTGTTTCAGGATTTACATCATCAGCTCTTAGTCTTTTGGCTCTAGGCTTTGGTAGAGAACCTCTAGTGTTCTCAAATGTTGATTGAGCCATTAACCACAATTACAGTAAATTCATTTGTTAGTTCAGTAACATTAGAATGTGCCTTTACACAATGTTGATGGTTTATGCAGTCGCAGACTGTGCCTTGTGCCTAAAGAATACCGAAAATCCTTTCTGACATCGCAACCAAACGTGCTATATTATTATGAGGTCAGGCTGATCACAACATACACATACCTGTACTCTTTCTTTTCAATGCTGACTAATTGTCAGTGATGGTAATTAGATCATAGCTACTGGACAGGATGACTGTTTGTTACTAATACGCAGCTGATGAAAATAAATCTGTGTAAATCATCAGTGATCTCTCACCTGCCGCTAGCAGCAGTGAAAAGAAAAGTACTGGACTTTCCCTTCAACTACTGTGTGCCTCTTGTTTATCTGTTCTGAAAGCCAGCTTTAATCATGACTATGTAACTAACCCTCTCATGCTTTTATAGCTTATGTGAACAAAACATTTTAAAGGAACTTTGTGGTCGGCTTGTTGGTTGACATGACGTTTTGTATCAGCACCAGCACTCTTTCTCACTTTACAGTTAGCACCTCATTTCCCAATCAGTGCGCCGGGCCCACATCAGATGGAATAAGACAAGTTAAAGGAACAATACTCAGCTGGTCTCTGCTGACATTACATTGCAAAGATGTAAGCCCAGTCACATAATTTCAGTAGCCAAAAGCCCTTTAAAAAAAAATAAAAAATCACCTGGCCGTTGGGCCCATTACATACCACACCTGAGGATTGTCTCCACTACTGAGGTTATAGAAATGTTATGAAACCTCTCTGCCTGAAATGCAAACACCTATATATTAAATAAGCGTCCCCCAAGACCATCCTAGGGTCGTGAGCCACTGACCCACGCTGCAAAGGCCAACCCAATGTAATATTGGAGGCCTGGTATGAAGTCATTTTTAGGGCAAGGCCACTGGCCTTTATAAATACAAATTTATTGGTGCATCGTGACTAAAATGTAAGGCACCAAGGCCAAAACCATAACAGTAAGTAACAGTAAGCGATATTACATTGTACAAAGACAAAACAGTATACAATGAACAACACTGAACAATATGTATAGGAAAAAAAAATCTGGTGAATAAAGTAAACATCAATGAATGAATTATGTAGCAAAAATAAAAATATTAAGTAAAAGGATAAATTACCAAATATAAAAATCAGTAACAATAAAATTCATATATATTAATCAGGGGCCATTGAAAATAATTCTAAGGTTCAGCAGTGTGCCCAGATGAAGTAGTGGCCTGACGTGCTTTGTCTCATTCCGTCTTCCAGCGTTTCTCTTACTGGTAGGTTTTGCTGCTTTGGACCCAGTTACTTTACTTTTACTTTATCCACACAGTGGTTAATTATCTACTGTAATTCTAAACTTAAACACTAGTTCTGCTCCAGCACTCACAGCTCTCTACTAGTCCCACGGTTGTGTCCATGCTATTCAGATCTGCTAGTAGTTACTTAGCAGTTAGCCACGGCTTCTCTCTCCGGCTCTCTTGCTTGGCGTATAGTATGTTTACCTGTGCCTCCTTTAATGATAATGGTACAAACTAAATGTGTTTTATTTACTGAGTTGGAGGTGAGGCTCAGTGCTTCTGAAGCACAACTCTGCAGCTTGGATCATCCAGCCCTTAGTAATATCCTGGTAAACTTTAAAACACACATGTATCAATACTTTCACTGTACAGTTTTTAGCTGCTTGTGCTTATCACATGACACTAATTGTTGTTAGCAGGTTAGCTGTCAATATTTATGTTAACGTTACACATATTTGCAGGAATGGGAGGATTTCGCTCTGCTGCTGATGTCCAGTGTGATGATCAAGACACTAGGAGAGACTTGAGTTTATTTGCCTTGTCACACACAAAGTTTTAAATTAGGAAATCTGCAACTTTCTTTTAAGGGTACAACAGCCATTTGAAAACAGGGCATGCCAGCCGGGCCATGTGGGTTGTTTAGACGAGACATTACGGCCACACTCCGGGGCATCCACTGCACTGGCCATTCGGCCGTGGTATAATTCCTGCCCTGATATTAGAGATGGCCACAGAAGAGGGATGTGTGCTTTAATACTACATTCTCAATTGCCATGAAGAGACCGCAGCCTATCCTTTCCTCATGTTGAAACAGCAATGGTGCTAGAAAATTACTTGATGGTATAAACCCCTTACTCATATGTCCCAATGATTGTATCATGACAAAATTATCATGTGTGTGGTTCACAGTTCTCAGGTTAAGTCTTTTTTTTCTGAGAGTACTTGAGTACTTAATACAAATATGTGAAAATGTGGAAACCGAAAAGTCTACCAGAATCCTGAATTCACCTGCTGCCATATTGACCAACCTAATAGAAAGTTAGCAAGCATGTGATTGCAATTCAGTTTTGGAGTCAACCTTTCAGTGTTAGGTCTGTTAGGAATGTCTGGTAAGACTGCCATTTTACTTGAGGTGTAATGTTGTGAGTGCTACAGCTGGTCTTCACAGGGCCAGCTTGGACAGACAAAGAGCATTCTTATTTATTACCAGCTGTGGCACACAACAAGCACCACACATTCAACCACACCTTAGACCGGAGACACACTGCCCACCTCTGCAGTGCGTCTGTGTCGCGGAACCTGCAGGGTTTTTTTGGCGTCCACGTTACCAGTTTAGAGCAGCCACACAGCGTGCGTGAGCAGTGCGTCTCATGCATGGTTCGGCTGCAGATGAGGAGTCTCCCCTATTTTTTTCTCGACATGCATGTGGTTCGCAGCAGAAACAGTTAAAACTGATATTTTCTTACATCAAACGAGCAGGATTACAACTTTTTAATAGTTTCACGGCCCGTATCTGTAGAATGTCACAGACGTGGAAAAGATGAACAAATATATTTATAAATAAACACTTCCTGTTTCCTGTTCAAAGTAAAAGCCCTGTAGCGTTTCTATGGCCAGAATCCCTTCATTTATTGTTATTGTTGTCTGTTTACGTGACATTTATAATGAAATATTAGATTATTTGTGACCATATCAAAGGCAAATTCATCGTGGAAAGATAGGCAGGCTGTCTGGACAACACATGCGTGCGAGCTGCAGCAGTTCAGCGCGGTAGCCGTCACGCAGACGTGAGGTAGGCTGTGTCCCCCCCGCCCTACAATTAGAAAGTCGGAAACATAAACTTGATCAAATTGAGCTTCAACAAACGAGTACCTCACAAACGGTTCACCCATTTATTGATGAGCAGTGCAATGTACCAGCTGTGAAGCACAGTGCTCACTACGTAATTGTTCAATCAGGACAGATTTCAAAGCATTTCTACATTATTCAAGTCAGGTCAATACTGCAATTGCGGAAAATGATCGTATTCACATTCTCATCAGACCTCGACCGGGGAATGATCAGGCAAAACTGCTATGTCACAGTTTAGACTAACAGAGGAGAGAGTGAGCGGCATCAGCCCAGCTCAGCATCTGATAAGGCATCCATGATGAGACAGTTTCAGAGCACTGGCAGGCTTCAAACGCTGTGGCTGCACTGTGAGTGAAATTAACATATTAGCTGCCAATTTCATAAGATTTCTGCAGCCAACAGTATTATCATTGCAAACCAGCTTAGCTGATCCATCCTAGGAGCCTCTTAAGGTTGAACAGCAATGCTGAGGCACTGGTAACAACAAAGTTATTATTTCAATTTTACTTCAATCAAATCAAAACAGCCTGAGAGAACGCTCAAGTAAACAGTGTTAGGAATAAAATGAACACAGACCTAGGGTCATGGTTGACAATTACATAGTTAGTCTTATTACATATTCAACTATGTAGTGTGTTCAGGAAATGATAGTTGTTAGCCGAATAATCCAAATTTAAACTCAAATAAGACAGTGGACAGTGAGGAACTAGTCTTCAGTTCCAAAAGTAAAAACAATATGGCCATTGTGTAGGCTCATAATTGCTGTTGGTAAAACTGCAAGTGATATGTTTAAATAAGTATTCTCCTTTCAGCGCTTATTTGCTGATTACAGTAAAATATTAATGCAATTCATCACGCCATAGACACACCTCTCCCATCAATGTGGCAGAACTGTAATCACTGCCAAGTCATTTGAGCTACCCTTGAAATAACTGGATGAGGCAAGCAGCACTTGTGTAAATCAGTGACACCTGAGCTGATGAATGAATAGGCAATTACTCAGGTAGGCGACTGCTATGAGTTGCCTTGAACACATGCAGCCACAGTGATGGCTGTCAAAAGACCTCTGATAAATTACCCCATCAACTGCCAGTGGTTCTGGTTTAGCCAACTGGATTGCACCCAAGCATGCAAGCTACATTGCACAAAGACATAAGTCCCTCACAGGAGTAACATACGAGATGAGGCTGGGTTAAACAACAGCCTGTAGGTGGCAGATTTAGGCTAAATGATGGTGAGGAAGTCAGTCATAACACTAAGTGGCAGTTTTTTAAGTCACATTAGGAATAATTAATTTGACAATACTGGGCAGTATCAATAACATTTGCATCATCACACTCTTAATGGGAACTCAATGCCACCCACAATGTGCTGTAGCCTTCTTTTTTCCACGGGGACTCTGTGCTGTGATTGCTCAGTGTGAATGTTATGTTGTTAAAGCCACTTCAAAAGTCATTTATGGAGAGACACAACGCATTCTCACGATTTAGTTACCTTGCTTCTGTCCTCTACTTGATCAAACAAAAAAAGGAAAGTGGTGGCTACATTTAACCCGTCCAAGGTACTCACATAAACAAATGTAATGCAGCATGTACAAATGTAATTATTTACCCCAATTAATCAGACTGCAGAATGGAAACATCAGCACAAATGTTTGGAGGCTTATAAACATGGTGAAAACTGACAGTATGTACGCACCCAAAGCAGTTTCACAACATTAAAATATAAACCTACAAAGTGGTTTAACTTAAATTGTCTGTTTCAACTCTTTAGTTTTGTGTTTCAGCTTGGTGAGCCCTTTTTCACTGCAAGCTGTTTTACAATATCAAAACTGAACAAATTTACCATAACTTGAAGTTGTTGAAGTGGAAACCTTCAGATTACCAAACAACTGTTTCACCTCCTGAGCCAAAGCCACTACCACGCCACCCTAACAGCACTATAACAGACCTACCGAGGGTAAGCAGCTCAACGTTGAGCTGCTTACCCACTGGAGTGACCTGGAAGAGACCGGAGGGTGGGCACCATGCTCCCACAACAATGCTACATGCAGTAACTGTCTTATGAGCAGCACCGCTCACTAGTGTATGCCTGGCCTGGAAGTGCGCAGAGGAGATATGAATGACTTATCTTTCCTGCAGGCCTCTAGAGTGCAAAATATTAGACAGCCAATAACCAATATTGTCAGGTCTTGGTGCAAGCATGCTGCATGCTTATTGCCGATGACATTTGCTCCTTAGGTGTCGAAATCTGGTGCCAAGTGGCATGACATTTTTCATGACTCACTAGTATTTAAGCAATTCGGTCAGTGCCATAAAAGTATCAAAGTTCGGTATCCTGCCCTGAACACAGATGACTGCAGTATTAGCAGTGTGCAGCTCAAACAACATGATATACAGTACACATATTTACGGCATCCTCTTACTGTAAGTGATGATGTAAACTTGTTGTAACCACAATATATGTAGGTATACACAATGTAGTGAGCAATGACAATGTGAAAACTCATCTGACATAGAAATGACGGATTTGGCACAAAGGGCAAAAAGGTCAAAAGAAACAACCAGAAAGCATTGAAGGGGAGTTCATGATGTTTCCAAGACTTCAGGCAACACATCTGACACCTACAGTATACAGAAAAAACAAATACGCAATGTTAAGGAGTTTTCAACTCTAAAGACACATTGAAGAAGTAAATTCAAAAGGGAATCTGACTCTCCCAACAGCCTTAGTTCAAATAAAGAAGAGCAGGTATCAATTTAGTGTGCACTGTTAATCCTGCTTTTCTTCGCTGCAACCTCAAAACAGGACCAAACATTCTGTGTTATCCTTTTATAGATGATCAAGTTGGATGTATGAAATTATTAATCATCACACTTAGTGCAGGCTGAATTGCCACTGAGCCTCACTGAATGTGATATAATCTGATGATTTCCATGGCAAACTGAAAAAACAGTCATGGACTCACAGCAATGCTGGTCCACCATAATTAATACCATATTGCTTTCCCTTTTAGCAGGGTGATATCACAAACTGAGTTTGTTTTCCTCTCCCGCCAGAGCTGTGAAATAAGTGTTATTTACCAAGCAATGGAAAGATCCTCTTTGTTCAAGAGGATCTGAGGTGAGATGTGAGGTGGGAAGAAAAGTGTGACCACGGGCTCACTATTTCTCCTGCCACCAGCCACCCACACACAACCAGGTTACAATTTACTGCTGAAGCCAGACTTTAAAATGGACAAGTAAACACCTAAGCCATTACTCAAGCTATGCATGAGTGTCTTAGTATTGCATAGTCTCTGTAATTTAAACAAATGCTGCTCTATCTTTCATGAAGCAGTTTAACTACCTCATTTGAGTTTTTCCTGCCACTGTTGCCTAATATAATACCTGATGCTGCTCATGTGGGGATTCTTGAATCCTTAATTTTGAATTCATGAATCGTTGGGTTTCTCTCTTAATTTAAAAGTTTGGTCTAGACCTGCTGTGGAAAATGTCTTGAGATAACGCTGCTGTGACTTGGCGCTATATAAATAAAGATTGATTGATTAATTGATTTTAAGTGTATGAAAAGTAAGAATTCAAATTACAAAGCAGAGATGTGCATTTCAGGAAAAAAAACGGAGGAAAATATCATTTTTAAAACAAGACAATGGTCATGAAAACCATTCGATTTTTTTATAATTTATGAAATATTCGAAAATCATGGCCATTCTCTACTACAAAGCATTCATGCTGTGCATACCTCTGGCAATAACAATGGTGATGTGCAGTTATGGCAAGATAGCAGTTGTCTGGTTTTGCTTGGATTACCATTTGATCAGACATTTACCCTGTGGAAGGTTGAATTTGGCTGTTAAAAGTTGGTAGTTTGAACTTTCATAGAGCGGACATGGTCACAAGTTGTGGTCAACTTGAAATTACGGCAGTTAAAACCGGTTTCCAAATAATTAAGATATCCATAAATAATGCTCTAACTATTCATGTAGGATGGATACTGTTATCCATTGCAATCCATATGCAGTTTGCATTAAAGTCATTAGTTTGAAAAAGGGAAAGAACTTGTGTGTTTCATTGGGAATGACAGCGAGGCAGTGTATTTGGCATACCTTCATAAAAGTAGCAGTTTGAAATATACTGGGTATACAAATGGACAGATGGTTAAGAGATGCTTCATGGATGTATTGGTACTCAAAAACCTGCCAAGACTGGTAGGATAAGTGGGAGGGTGAGTGAAGATTTTGGGTGGAGTATCACTTTCACTGTTCAGTGTTGAGCAACCACCAAATCAAAAGATTTGCAAAGGGGTTATTTTGTCAACCAGGAACTGTAAGCTTCACATTTTTCAGACAGTGCACATACAATTTTGTAAGAGTGGTGTCAGCAACCCAGTTTAGATGTGCCATTAGCTTGTACCCATTACCACACACACATGCAAACACACCCTACTATGTTCAGCAGCAACCTTTTTAGAAGTCAAGTTCTTGTAAAGCACCAAGTTTTACAGCTGTTACTATGAGAATGTGGTTGATGATGCCCCAACCACATCCTCCCGTCGCTTCAGAGAAGCAGTTTAAGAAGAACTGAGGGCCCTGACTGACAGTGTGAAACAGGCTGCCTTGTTAGCACTGGTCCGACCCTTCACAACCACCGTCTCAGTGCAATATTCGATCAGTCATAGCTGTCAAAATCATAGACAACTGCCTTCAAGAAAATATTGGCATACAGACAGGAGCACGACTTGCTGCATTCTTTATTTGTTTGGCAGTCCTCAGATAGGAAGTTCTGAGTTGCTTTCACACAACAACAAAATGAGTGGTTACATGAGAATATTTTGACTTTCTCTATCCAGAGCCACATTTACTTAGCGTGCTTCTTTTTCATGACTTGACTCCGCATTGTTAACAAGCTGTTTACATAATGTGGCAGTGTAAGCCAGCCCCTTACTTATGGGTTTGTTGGTGTATTAGTAGCATTCATTTATGACTTAATTATGAATTATATTTTTACATCAACCTGATCCTTGTTAATAGTCCATGTTCTCTTTGTGCTAACTTAAGGTGACATTCATTTTGGCTCAAACTTACCAGAAGTCATCATCTCTGTGGTGACTCACTGGATGCTTGTGCAGTGTTGCTATGCAGATGACACAAATTCATATCAAAATGCTCATTGTGCATTTCACTTCTTTCTATTGCTTTGACTTGAGGGGCTTTCATTGTGTAGTCTGATATGGCACTTAATTGCATTTAGGTCATTGAGCATTTCTGAATGATTTCTTGTCTGCATGGATACCCTGGCACTGGACCCCCCTGTAGAAACCTCTGGTACAGTTCACTGAATTGAATAGGGACATCAATCTTGGCAGGAACTTATTATAGAGAGAGCTCTCTTCTTTAACAGTAGGTTTGAGTTGAATCCAAATGTCTTCAAAAAGGAGTCAAAAATCTATTGACATTTCCTTTATTCAAATCAGCTTCCACATGTTCTGCCAGAGCCTATAGCTCACAGGAGTGGACATCTCATTGAAATAAATGATGCTCAAATGGCCTTGGAAGAGAGACAGCTCCTTGTGTAGTAAGAATTTACTTGGAATTTTACAAGGCAGAAATGTCAATATTACCCCCCATCAATATCCAGGCAGAGTGCACGTCAAAGTTCAACACCCACAACGTGCCGAGAATGTGGTGCCGGCGAAAAAGTGAGTAGCTGAATCCTGTCGGCTGCAAGACAATGTACCCAAAGCAGGGAAATCTCATCGCAATTAGGCCTAATGATGGTAGCCTATTCATTGTGCATATGGTGATAAACGATTAAGCCACCAAATTCACTCAAACAGAAACTGCCGTTTGAAAAGTGCTTCTTAACAAATTCTATACACCAGCATGTGCGTTTCAAACCAAGCTGGCCCTAGAGGACACTGACTACTAATTCACTGTAAACATCATCAACATAAGAGGAATACAAATCTGACATCTCTTTTCAGAGCCCGTCAATGCCCTGGAAATGTTCCGTAGAGGTAGAGTATAGCCACGTCCCCTCTCTTTTTTTTCTCTCACAGTCTCATGGCTGACATTAAGGCAACCACAGCCAGACTTACATTACAGAGTTACTGACAATAGCTTCAGACAATGTCTCTGTGGCTTTCGACATACTGTAGATTGCAACGTGAGGAAGTGTCATCATCTTTGGTTCCAGTTAAGCAAGACGCGAGACTGAGACGAGTAAAGTAAAATGCAAAGCTTTAGAGTAAAAGGTCAGACTCCCAAAGCCAAAGACCAAATTGTTTAGAAATTAATATCTTTAAAAAGGCATTTTTGTTATTTTCACATTCCTCTGAAACATGTACATTTACGCATTTCAGCAGAGTCACAAGATCAGCACCTGGAGCTGATTAAGACCTGAGTGTCTTGCTTGGGGATATTCCCTCTTCTTTTCCAGCAATATGAGATATTTCATTGTGCTACTACATTCTTATTAGACTAACAGTGTGCAATATTTTTACAATTTTAAAGCAGACCCTATCACGTATCTGTACATTTACAGTATGAGCTCAGCATAAAAAAACCAAAAAAAAACCCATTCAGTAACCCTGTATGCTATCTTATTATCGGAGATCACTATTACTATAATTCTACAGTATCTGCTGCTTCACTGAACAGTTTCAACTGTATGTACTGCTGTTTACTTTATGGACACTCCATCTCGTTCTCACACAAGTGCAATGTTTTATTTTATGTTATTATCCATCTATACTGCCCTCGACAAAAACATTATCTCATTTACCTCGGTTGCATTTCATCCGTGTGCAGTCTTTCCCCTGTAATTGAATATCTGTTACACATAATTGTTTCAGCGTCACTATTAGTATTATGAGCATAGACAGCACCTTCCACCACATGCTTCTCATCACACGCAAGATTTGTGCATGTAGCGCTGTCTGACACGATATTTTTCTGCTTTTTCTCTTGTTCTTCTCTGCTGTTGTAACACACACACACTGTAACACTATTTTCCCCATCTGGGAAGAATAAATCACCTCATCCCATCTCTACTGGCACACACATAGAGCTAGATTACTGACATTCAAAATCAAATAAGGAGAAGCTCTGCTGTGCAAATTCCATTTAAAATATACAGATAAAGTACAGGATGTGCTTCTGGTGATCCCATTTCTGGCCTGTATTGTGAAAACCACCTATTTCACTGGCACGCCATGTGTAAGCATGTTATAGGCGAGGTTAACGAAAAGCAAGCAGAAGATGTACACAGGCAGAGACTAAATAAATTAGAGCTAGAGGCTTTGCATTGTAACTTCCATCAGCCTGTGCTCAGTGTAGATGTGCAGGCTAGCTCACCAGAATGTATGGCAGAACACGGACACCTTAACTTCAATGTTTACCTTGATAATGCTGCTCCTGCGTGGTATTTCAGATTTGGCGTCCAATCCGATGGAGGTGTTGGCGGTTTCCACCCCGGCTTGGCTACCAGGTGCGACGAGGGATCCTGAACCGACCATATTTTCTGATATCCCACAGTCTCCATTCAAGACCGACACTTCGCAATGCGTCTTGCCAGCTGCTTCGTCGCTGGGCACGGCCGTATCCTCAAGATTCAATGGAGGCAGGCTGCCGTCCTCCCCAAACTCCGCCATAGGCACTTCGAGCACTCACAAACACACACACACACCACACACACACACCACCACAGACACACACACACTGGCAAGCTGCAGGGTAGCAAAGCCTTATGTTTCAGCTTTACTCCAATTTCCTGCCTGGCCTATTGCCTCCTAACATTTGCACGCAATTCTGCCATATCATCTCTCGGTGTACATGTCTGTCAGGTTCCTACACATTGGGGGGGTCGCTCCATGCATTGTGCTCTGAAAAGAGAAACCACGGCGTAATTAGACAACATTGCATTAGTAACAGCGGTTACGTTGATAGTAGCAGTTATTTCGCGTTACGAAGCCACACAAATGAGGCGTGAAGCGCTCAAAGCGGATGTTAACTCGCATTCAGTGAAGGCTGTCACCGTAAAGGCAGCATAATAAAACGCGTACAGCCGACGTGCTTCCCTATAACATTATGTACGTGCTTTGTTGCATTTTTCATGAAGTTGGCCGTTTTCACCTCACAGACCATCCCACTGTGTTGCGTTTCACTGTAGTAATAACCCACCCTCTTCACCGTAGCACTGCTGGGTAACGCTTACAAGTTAAATGACATTAAAAGCACGTTAAGTTACCAGTTCAGTCAACTCGCCCACCAAACTAACGTAGCTATTATCCTAATATAGCGCACGGTAGCTTCGCCTACTTGCCTTTTGAACTGCCTCGTATCTCCATGGGTTGGACGGTCTTCCTTTTTTAAGTTGGTGCCGCAACTGAGCCGCCAGACCACCGTTTGGTATCTGAGCTCGGCTAGTTAGCTCGCTAGCTAACTCTCACTCGCTAGCTAGCTGGGTGAAGTTAGTTTTCACAGCCAACTCAAAGCCCCGGTTGTTAGCCTGGCTAGCAAACAAAAGAAGACATTTTCTCCACCGCCGGCCAGCCTCGACAGTCCAGAGTTTATTCTGGTTAAGTCTTTAAAAAAAAAAAAAAAATGTAAACCGTGATTTGCCGTTAGGTGTCTCGGGTACTTCTCGTTAGAACGTCACTCTCGTATCCAGTGCAACTAACTTGTGTGTGTGTCGTGAACGCCACACGCCGAACAGACTGTGGTGTCAATCAAAACTAATCATTTTGTTCACCGACAGACCGGTGACGCCCCCTTTATACCTTCCCCAGAACAAATAAGCCTGCGCGCCTCAGGGCGTTAGATACACACTAAACAATGTGGGGTCTGGACATCTCAAAGGCATGTTTCATTTGTCCAAATTTGGTCGCAAAACAGATGCCACCTGTATTTTTGTTCAGGTGTTTTGATATGTATTTTATTCTTATAGAGACAAGTGTTGCATCTGGACTAATGCCACAGTATTTACAGTTCCTGATAGTTTGTGTTGCTCATCTCTGGGTCGACCTTTAAATATATAAAACTCGTGTAGACAATATAGAAAGCACAAAAGTCAGGTCAATGCGTGCAAAATCGTACAAAAATGAACAAGAGAATGCTTATAAAACAATACAAAAGTTAATAAGACCATGAATGCAACACGACACAAACGTCAACAAGCAAATGCATCCAAAAGAATATATCAAGAAAGTAAATAGGAAAATGAACACAAATGTAGAGATGCGTGCAAAAAATGTCAAACTCTGCAAGAAAATACGTACAAAACACAAAAGCTGAACTCTGAACGTGCCCCAAAAATAGCCTGGATGAAAGATGTTCTTCGTATTAAAGGAGGCCAACTGCTCTGTCACTCTCACATGTGGAACATCCAGGAAACTAAAGGTGCTGTTAGGAGACGGAAAAGCTGATCACAGAGAAGGTTTTCTTCAAGCACAGTCAGGCAGTGCTAAGGAGAAAAGTTATTCTAAAAGCCCCCGGCTGAAAGCACTGATGTCACTGCTTCTGAATCAGGGTGGCAATAGTAGTTTGAAACCAACAAGCCAGACTTAAAAAAAAGGCTTTCAACACAACGTTTATCCTTGTTCTGGTCAAGTGTGCCTGTAGAACATCTTCTTTCTATATTATAAATGTTGTGGTTTATGATATCAGCTTTACTCAGAAGCTGCATATGACATCTCTGAAGGACGGCCATTATCTCACATGACAATTGTTTTTTTGTGTTTGGAGTCACACCGCGTGTGCTGTCTTCCTCTTTATGGGGACGGCGTGGAGACATAGGACTGATCTCAGTGGTGAAGTAACAGCCTTCACTGCACAACAGCCTCTCCTGCTGTTGCATCAGGCTTTTTCTTAAAAGAAATGTTCACAGTGACCAAACAGAATCATCACACATCATAAAATTTCGGAGATGACCAAGAGACGAGCTTGGAAATACGAGTCCACACACAATAGAAGGCATACCTTACATGCAGCTGATAAAGCCTCATACTATAGCCTCCCGCATGAGAGGCCACGGGAGAGGGAATGATGAGGCATAACATTGTTCTACATGATTTAATGCATTTTATTCATAGGCCACTGGTTCAGACAAGGCAGATAAACTTAACAGTGTGGGATACAAGAGCAGGAGGTTTGGTGAGTTGTATAACAGAGCCATCTGCTGGCCTACACGGCTTATTGATGTTTTTTTGGTTATTACACAGCTTTTCTTATTATTCTCTGAATGTGTTCTTCTGACAGTATCCTGCCGGTCAAAGTTAATTTTTTAAGCCCTATTTTAATATCTAGTGCAGTGGTTTCCAGCCTTTTTGGCCTGTGACCCCTGAAAATAATGCTAAAAGTCTACTTTAACTCCTCATTGCCAACCCCATTGTCTCTAGGTTGTGAAAATATCAACCCAAGATTGGATTATTTTTTTCTGTATTTAATGTTAGAGGCCTGAAGATAGGTGGAATAATCCAACTATTCTCTAGAAAACAGGCAAGAGTCTGAAATCTTTGAATCTAACTTGATATGCTATTTCTGGTCCCTGTCCTGTCAACTATCTTGCACCCCCTCAGATTCAGCCGACCCCCAGGCTTGGGCTAGCTGAGTTCTTGTGATATTCAAAGAAATACAAATTGCAGTCTTACCAGGAAGAAGTTCAGGCTGATAAAGACACCAGTGTCGTGATAATATTTAGCTGACTTGTAGTTGAGTATCATAAATAGAGCAATTGCATTGTTGTCAAACTGGTTCATCCAGGCAGGAAGAACAAACCGTCTAGTGACAATAAAAGTGATGTTAAAGAAAAGATAATGTGTTGTAGTCTTTGATAGACACTCCTTGGTCTCAGGACTCCACAATGACGTGCCATCATTGCTGTAGTTTGAATGTGCAAACAATTTTAGACTGCAGTTTTAATAACATTATTAATACTCAATGTTAATACTTTATCCATAGGCTACTGATAGCTGCAGCACTGGTCAATACGCACTATAACCACAGCATTGGTAACCCCAACCTAACCCTTACTAAGTAAACTGCTGTCGCACTTTATTTATTTATTGCAAGATGTGAACACAACATGTATGTAGAATTACTTTATAATGTGAAAATGTTTCCTAATAACTGTAGATTTAAACACCCAGCAGACACAGAGACACATATTGTCTCTCCCTTTTGCTCTGTGTGGTTCTCCTCCTGAGGAAAACATCTGCCTCTGTCTGCTAGAGGCTGAGCTCTGTTCACCTCAAGGCCAAATCACACCGGGAGCGCCGCGGCGCGTCACAACGCTCCGCTAAAGAAACGCGGCGGCTGATACGCGGCCCGACTGCGTCAAGCAGCGCAGAGCAGATGAGGCGGGCAGGAAGTCAGACAAACAAACGGCAGAGAGAATCCGGTCGGTTTTCAAAATAAAAGCCCCCGGTGCAGACTTACACTTGCATATTCCACCACCACATCAATATTATTTTATAGAGAAATTAAAACTAAGCTCAATGAGAGGTTCGTCGTGGACGCGGAAAAAAAACATTTTCATTATCACTTTAGCTGCTTCCTGTAGGCTACTGCATAATAAAGAAGTAAATACATTCAAGAAACACATTTATACGAAACATAGCTTGTTTGTACACGTTAGAAGCATGAAAATCACAGGAAAATGAACTCAACAAAATTTGAGCAAGTCAACTAATCAGCCAGGCGAAACCGGACCGCAGCCGTCCCCGATGGGTTTTCAGGGTCAGACTTGGGGACAGTCAGCCCGGTGAAGGGCTGGAGAAGGTGACATGTTCAACAGATCCCTTTATGACGTAAAGGCCAGCCTAATCTCAACAACGGTTTTTACACACATTTACTGAAAAATGGATCAGGAGAAAAAGAGAGAGGATTGTCTTTTCTCATAGTCTGCCGGTCTCTGGACACACCAGGGACACATGATAAAAAGACATTTGAAAGTGCTTTTTGCATAATATGGGACCTTTAATGTAAAAGCTACAGCTGACAGCTAAAATGAGTATATATGAGATAATAAAGTGACTCTGGACCCTCCAAAGTGAAACCTTCTTTTCTTCCAATTATGATGCAAGAGTTACTTATGGGATGTTGTCACATTTATTGACATATAAAGAGCAGAATGATCTCAAATTGCATTTAAATTTGTTACTCTTATCGAGTATGACAAAAACTGTACAGCATACACCGCTCCCTTCTTATTACAGGCCTTATTTTATGATTATTTTGTATTCACACTGTCATGGGATTGGGTGGATTAACGGTAAAGCTGTATTTCCTGAGTGTGCGGGCAAATTCCTATAGTTCTTCACATTGAGTGGGAGATGTCCCCCTAGATATTTGATATTAAGGTTATGAGAAATCCAGCACGCATTTTTAAAACAGTCCCCAATGATCCCTTTAGCTTAAGGCAATCAAACTGAACCAGATTTTTCCAGACACATGTTCTTTGCTTATGTCATGGTTGGTATATCATTATGAGCTTACAGGACATTTATCGCAGTTACAGTAGTGTGATTTACAGACAGAGAACCCATAAATATGTAAATAGTCTGGACAGTTCCAGTCAAAGTACAACTTCCAGGCTCCGGGTCTTATCTTCAGGCTATTGGGATGATTTCACTGGTGCACTTGCATGAAGCGGGGCACAAGGCATGCACCAGATTATTGCTGCATCCAGTCCTGTTTTTCATGGTTGGACAGTTGAGGTATCTGTTTATGTAAGGACAGGGGTTGGCTGCAATGGAAAGGTAGACAAAACAATGAGGTCATCTTGTTGTCTCTTTATCTACCTCAGTAGACAATATCTTTTGTCATATTCATCCTAATTGACATACAAATAACCCACACAGTTTATATTTGTCATAATATCTGTGACTTACTGCAGAGTTTGTCTTCACAGTTGTTGGGACAGGAAGCACATGGAGGTCCAGCCTTATAAGGTGGCCATCCCCTGAAGTTTCCTCTGTTAAATAAATTGGAAAGTTGTCTTTTTTTGGGGGGTTTTACAGAGCCTCTCAAAACTAACCATTGATTGCATGCAGAGAGTTTCATAATGTGTCCCTTTCCACCACTGTTAAGTCATGTCATGTCATGTCATGTAGAGTGAATGAGGGTCACATACGCTCGATAATAATGGCAGCCGTAGAAATAGATGTTGTTAGGGCACAATGCCACTGCACAGCCGACTTTGTAGGAGCTGTTCCAAATCACCTGTCAACAAAAACAAAAAGTCCTTTACTTTTAGAAGCTCCCTAATAGTTCTACATCTATCTCATTCTCTCATTCTTTTTCACTAAAAATATATTTATCTTAAAAACACACTTATGGCTGATCATGATGGTTTAGTAACTGCTCTCGCATTTCACTGGGAGGATATGACTCCTTTGGAAAAAGCAGGATTGGTCATGCTTACACTGTACATTAAATTTTACCATAAAATGAATGATTTGGAATACAGAAAATCTTTGCAAAAGCTAGAATCCACACAAACATTATCTCATCTATCATGAAATGTAAAAAAAAAGTTTTTATGTAATATATTGGTGTATGACCTGCTGTTTGCTGCCACTGCAACATAACGTGTTTTCCTTGTTACCTGTGTGTAGTGACCAATAGGTTGGCCGTTGGTGGAGCCACTGGGATACTGGTAGCGTGACACCTCGCTGTGCCAGGCGTTGATGACGTCCTTCCAGGAGTAAGGTGAGGATGAATAGAACAGATTCTCACCTAATTCATATCCTGCACATCGGTGAGAAACACATGGTGGCACTGATTAATGGGTGTCTGCAAATACCTTGTTTTATTTTCATGTCTCAGGAGATTAAGTTACTACGATAAAACATGGTTCATTAAAAGGCCTATTGATGATAATCTCCTTAATGATAGCATATCCTACTTTGTGTAATTTTTTTTTTTATTAAAAGAAGGTATTAAGACTGGAGATAAGATAATGTTCACTGTGACTCTGACCATCAATCACAAGGTCAGTCATCTCACAAGGAACCTTTACACTGAAGTATTATTAAAGGTCCTGGCAGATGTAGACTAAGGTAAACAAAAAAGAGGCCGGAGGAGTAAAGGAAGAAGAAATATACCATCAAGCATGCGAGTGCTGGGTGCTCCGTGAGCCAGAATACATTTGTCAACCCAGGCCTGAGCATTGCCTGCTACCTCCTCACTATAGTTCTGTATGAGAAAAGGGGGGGAAAAATAGCATTACAAATCAATTGTTTTAATTCAAACTGACACCCACAATGTAAAATAAAATCTCAATTCCCTCCCACGATATTGCTTTCAAAAACTAAATCATTTGCGATTTGAAAATACGTTCCACTCTAACCCGTTCAGATAGGAAAACCGTGATTGCGGTGGCGTTCCCGTTTGAGAGCAGCCAAAAGCCAAACCTGAGTTCCATTACAAACATGAGATTTTTCTTTCTACTTCTGTGCAGAAACCTTACACCTCCAGACGTCCAACTCTTGTTTTGAAAGGAAACATATAACATCTTTATTCTCCTGTTGACTGACAGATTTTCAACTGTGTACACAGCATCTGTGGTGGCTGGGCTTGGCTCCCTACCTAGAATAGATTAGGAGATGTTGATTTAAATGAAAGAAATTAATTTGTCAACTGATTATATTGACCTACAGGGTGCCCACAGGTCATGGAATTAAGAAACGTCAACTTCAGACAGGGGAATTCAATTAATAAATAATAGATAATAGATTACTGGGGCAAGTCACTGAATATCTACATAAAAAAGATAAGAAAATGTGTTTGTTCACCAAAACAGGTTTTAGGAAATGTTAGTAGTTTTCTTCTTTGTTTCTGGTTGCACATGCCTTCTGCTTGGTTATGGTTACGTGAAATTTAGCTCAGCTCTAGCATTACCCGTCTCCTGGCTGTCAAATGGATGACAAACTGAGGTGAATTCAGCAAACATGCCATAAAGGTGAAGTTTTAAATGTTTAAACGTATTCTATTTTCCATGTCATGTTACATTTACAGGTCATGGAAATTCAACTTTTAGTCCTGGAAAGTCATGGAAAAATTGGTGAATTTTACATTTACACTTTTACACATTTAACCCTGGATCTATGACAGACCACATTTCAGACAGCTTTCACACATTCATTTGTAACATCAAAAGAAGTTCACTGCATCAGAACAATTAAGGTCGAGTCAGCTGTTAATCATCAAACTATACAACCCTGATTTTGAAAAGCTGCCTGAGACTTTAATGATTTCCAGGCGCCATGCAGAAGACCTCACCCGCTTTTTTTTGTTCCTTTTCCACAAGCGAGGGAAAACAAATGCTGAGAATTATTAGCAAATAAAATCTGAACCACTTTTATTGAGCGAGCGGAAAGCTGGACTGACCATTTTCAGCATGTTAGAAGCAGAGGGCTGAACCGCTCTCCTGAAGGCATTGTGCTGGTCAACGATCTCAGCCTGAACCGCTTGGTTTTCTGGGCAAATGTCTACACACAGACAGAGACACGCAGACATACACACACACACTTAAAACCAAAGGCTAAACAACAGATTATAAGATACAGTAAAGAGTGATATTTACTCTGGCGGTTTAATATCCACGATATGACTCACAAACAGATCCTGGTTTAATTACTCTGAAATGGCTTCACATGACAAAAGAACATAGACAGAGGATTGTGCCAAATCCCATAATCTTATTGGGAGACTTACTGGCATCGTCTCCGAGCTGATGCTAGGAAAAAGAAATACCTGTGCAAAGTTCAACACACCTGATGCACTCCACATTGTTCTTACCTTGCTGTGGACACGCCACGGAACGCAGAAAGGTGCATTTGAAAAGGAGACAAAATTCAAGTTAAAAACCTCATCAGTAAATCAGGGAAGTGAAAAGATGTCAAATCCTTTTACAATTTTTTATTACAAGTATTTGTACCAAAATGTTAAGCCATCCCATTGAGAGCAAAGCAAGGTTTTACTTACAAGGTCACCTTACTTTAAACTATAAGCATTGGCAGTGCAATAAAGCACCTAAAGCAACATATTCAATGTAAAACAAGTTCTTTCTCAGTGTTACATTAGTTGTTCTTGCTATATATACTGCTGGCTGGACGGACAAGGTAATATATGATATTTGTATATGTGGGATTTTTCATAATATTGTGAGCATACAATTTCCAGTGTTGTCTAAAATAACGCTAAAAAAAAACATTTTCTAAAAATGTCTAAATTCCAGCTGAGAGTGTTGTTTTACTGTAACGTCTCTGCGCCACAGCACAGTGTGACTAAATCAACAATAGATATTTCAAAGGTGAATTTCCATACTACACTGTTGCCCAATAAAGTTGGAATAATTGTTCAATACCCCCAATTTAGTTAAAGCCTGAATACACAGTTTGCAAAGGTTCATTGTGGTTTAAGTTTCACTGTGATATGTTTGGAAGAGTTTGATCGATAAAGTTGAGAAGATATACACTTTATTTATCAAGAATAAATCACATTGTCACAATCATTTCACAAGAAGAGGTAAAAAAACATTTGATTCCAACTTTATTTATTTTGATTCCAACAGTGTAAAATAAATATAATTATATCAAAAAGAGTTTTGTTCATATTTTCCAGACCAAGATTAGACTCAAGTTTAATTGGCTCATCATTAACTTTGCATGCAAACCCTTCGTTTGTAAGGTACTCAATTAAGTAACAGTAAAATACACAATATTTCTGTCTAAAGTCTCACAAAATCAAAATACTCCAGTGCAGTATCAGTACATCAAAACTGTACTCACACACCGTACTTGAGTACACACACTTTTCTGCCTATGAATAATATTTGCAATGACACATTTCATTCCAATGCCATATGATATTCAAAAACTTGTTTGCACTCGTACTCACCACGACGCAGGCAGAGTGCCCCTGATGCAGCGTCAGGATGCCAATCAAGAGTGCAAACATTTTCCTGGAAAAAAAGGAAGATTTTTATTTTAAGACAAATTTCTGAAATGTTTTATTAATATTATTTCATATTAGAATACTTGAATTCTAATTTCCAGTTGATCTTTCCATTTGAAATTGAATGTAAAAAAAATATATATATATTATATATAAAACTATATTCTATTCTATTCTATTCAATCTGTATCATGAAAATATATTTTAAAAAAACTCAACATATGCTTAGGAAAACCTCTGTGTACAGAGGCATACCTGCTCTTGGGTCGTCAGGGGGTGGAGGTGAGTTGGCACTTCGGTCTCCCTCCTTTTATAGACCCAGATCAGCTGCTCACTATAGTCTTAGATATAGCACATTCACCTCTGGCAGCTAATGATGCAGCGCAGCAGTATCCAAGACCTTACACAATGGCCACTGGTCAAAAACAAGTCTATCAAGCAGGCTTTTCTTCTGAAGAACACAACTGACAGAGAGTAAACATGGAATTGTTAAGCCCTAGGGTGTAGTGGCTCCCTGATGTATTGGCTCAAGTTTACACAGCATAGAATGGAAAAGGCATGTGAGTTCAAAGTAAATAAAAGAAAAGGAGCATTGGTAGATTACAACATAAAGCCTCATGGTCCTGTATGCAAATAGATAGAATTAATAAAGCTCACTGAGCTGAAGACGCACCCATTGCTTGCTCTGGCTCAAAATGCAACGTATCAGGTGATTGTGGCCAACACGTAGGAGAAAGAACGGAGAAATAATTTGCAAGTGTGTGCGTTTTTTATTATGTTTGCGGGATGTAAATCAGTGTTTAACGTCCAGGGTTGTAAAGTCTGGTGTCTGGCTGCTTGTTTGCTTGTTTGCTCATATAAAGCAAACACAGAAAGATACACAAAGATCGTCTTTCAAATAGCTGCACAGGCTCGGAGGTGAAATACACGATAACGCATCTTAAATATTATCTAATCAAAAATTGAAATGTAGTACTTTGGAAAGGTTATTTTAAGAATACAACTGGTTAAACAAAATGGGTCATTTCAATGAGGAAGTATTTTACATAATTTTCATACTACTAAATTAAATTTTTTGTTGTTTTCTGGTGCTAACCTAAAAAAGTTATTAAAAGATTAAAATGTAAGTTAAAGGAAGGGTCTTGGTTTGTGGACTCCCGTTTTGAAGCCTTGAGTTTGGCTTTATTGATGTAGCCATCTTGGTTTTGGAGCCACAAGTGATGCTTTATAATAATTTGTTTTAGTCTAAATGGAACCTTCGTTTACAAAGCGAACATCATGCTGTATTGAAGAGGACTCGAAACTGGCAACTGAGACCTCAAAGGAAAATGTTAGCTGAGGTAATAAATGAAGAAGTAGAGTCATTTTCTCATAGACTTCCATTCAATCTGAATTCTTTTTAGAGCCAGTGGAGTCGCCTCCTGCTGGCCATTAGAAAGATTTCGGGCAATTCTGCATTGGCTTCACTTTTCAGACCCAGTTCTTTTACACACTGTGGCTACAACATGTCTACAACATGGACGGTATAAAATATGGATGCAGTCTCTGTGACGACACCCATAGGTTTCTGCAAAGCCAAAGTGAAGCTCAAAGGGCGGCTCTGTGGAGGCAGCCATCTTGGCAGTACCTAACTCACGACTAATCCAAAAATGGGCAAAGAGGTGGAGCTGAGAAGTTGAAGCATTTTACAATGTCGTGGAATTAGATTTAACAGAAAAAGCTATGTATGTATTACACGAGTGATGTGGATGGGGGGGCTTGCCCTTGCGAGGCCTTCCCACCCCACTGAGGAGCAGTTAGCACAAGCCACTGTTACACTGGTTATCAGGGTTGGGTTAACTGTGGTGAAAAAGACTAAAGGCCTGTACATACTCCGCAAGAACAGAGAAATTTGTTCTCTCTCCCTGATTTGGGAGTTCTTGCAGCTTGTTCTCGACACATCACCTGGGCAGAACTTTTTTCTCATGTGGTGTCCGGGAACTATTGTGTGATTGGACAGAAATTAGAAGTTGGCATGGTCAATGCGAAAAAGCGGAAATGTTGTCATTCCCTATGAGGACTTCCCAGGAGTTCTGCACTGGAGTGTCTCGTGAAGTATGAAATGTCCTGGCCAGAACGAACTTTGTTTTTGTCCTTGCCACCTTGAGAAAACGAACAAATTTCTCTGTTCTTGCGGAGTATGTCTAGATCTTAAGTGTTGCACACTGTCTTACAGTGCGAGCTAACAGCACAGCGGCAGGCTCCCTTAGCTAACACCAAAATTGGTCAAAAACCAACAAATCAAGTCTAACACTACACTTAAAGTTAGCACCAGTAAAGTATCAGTGAAACCGTATCAGAGGATAAACGAATTTAAACAGTCAAACGAAGAGGGCAGATGGTGCTCGGCTCCTGCTGCCCAACTGCTAACAGTGCAGCGGAGCTGCGGACTGTGACTACTCTGAGCAGTATGTAATACAATATATTTCAATAACATTATATTTATCGCCTTTCCCCGACGGTCTGCTTCTGAATATGTCACTAAGTAAGTCTAGCAAATGGCTAGCCATTACCTACTAACCATCCATCACAGCACCCACCTATCACCCAGAGTGGCCATGCCTTTAATTATGCATAACTTTATATAATTTAAACAGGTGACTTACATAAGAATTCACCCCCCTACAGTTGTCATGAATGGGAAAAAATAACTACAGAGACCAAAACCACTTCTTGTTCCAGGCTGTAAAAATTGGTCCATGATAGTGATGAGAAAAACTGGCCACTCAAATTTTGGCTGCACTTTCTCTGCAATTCTTGTTTATCAATAAGTCTACCCAGCCTTGTAGAAGACTCTGCTCATCCACAAGGAGTTCATGCTGTTCATGTGCTGTTATGAGAATTTCAACAAATACTACAAAAACTGTTTTTGAAATAAGATACAGACCCTACTTTTAAGTATTTCCTGGGAATGTTTCTTTTAAAACTGCATTTATCAATCTTTCTGTATGGGCTCTCTGATTTTGGGTCAGTGGGTTTGTACTGGTACCACATACATATGGCTGTGGTGCACCAAGTAGGCAAAGTCTGCACACCATTTGACAGTTATTTGGGTTGGCAGATACTGGAACCATCACTAAATTGTAGCGTGAAGAGCAGCGTCTACCTCACCACGACCACGTGACCAATACAAACAAGTGAAGGGAAACTGATGAGACAGATATGATGAATGTCATTCAGGTTTACATAAAGTCACATTGAGAGCATTACTGTCCATGCCATCATGGCTTTTGTCCTATAGACCCACATTGTTTGCTTTGTCAGCTGACAATTACATGATGCACAGCTGCTGGCTGACAGATTACACTCCATTTAAACAGTTTCCTTGCCATTACGTGTTTAGCAGTGTGCTAGCACACTGGAATGGAGTGGACGCACTCTCTCTCTTTTCCAGCCATAATGTGGAGTTATAATGTTTCAAGCTCTAATAAAGGTACTCTACACTACTTCACAGCACCAAATGGCAGACAGTTAGCAAGTGAACCATTTAGCTGTTAAAAGACAAAACCTTTTCCTCAGGAGTTGTGGAGACAGGGCTTAGAGGAGAGGGAGTATTGGGCTTACATTCATCGAGCTAGACACACAATTCAAAATCTATATTGATGTTTCTCTGTCAGCTGGATGTGAAAGTAGGAGACAGTCTGCTAGCACGTCACAAGCCACGACAATGTTAAAAGGAGATAATATGCTGATGATGCGTTGCTTGTTCCGCTGCCCAAAATCATTTACTGCTCCTTTAACTCTTTTTGTTGCAGATTTAAAACTCATCTTTGGAAAAAAAAATAGAAATGAAAGTTTTTAAAGTCAGTTTTAATGATGAGTGCCAGCTACTGTGGCTAATAAATACCCAAATAGCATCAGGAGGAATGAAATATAGTCCAACTGACAGCAATCACAAACGATCACTCTAAATAAGGAGATCACAGTCCACTGGAGGACTACAAGACAGTGAGCGTATCATATGCTATTATTAACATATGTTGTGATTCTCAAAATATGTAAGTATACTTTTCCCATCAGCCCACCTGTAATATTTCATTTGTTTGATCTAAAAATCCTACATACTGTAGAGTGCATGCAGTACTAGTATTGGTTTTTAATGTTGTTTTATTTGAAAATATTTCCACGACAAAGAGTGATTATGTCATTTGTTTGTAGATCAAGTGTGTGAAATACAGAAACAACCTGGATTGCTGACACTGTAAGAAACCAAGTGTGAGCACAACAGGATTTTATCTTTGGAGCGACCTTGCATGTTCGGAACATAACACATTCCTCTCTGTTGATTCTTGATTGTGTGTATTAATGCGCAGTAAGCATAAGGCTGCTATCGCCCCTTTGTTTAATGCAGTATTATATCAGTTGTTATTAAATACAATGGGCATTTGGAGTCAAGCAATCTCAGTGGTCAAAGACAAGTTCTGCCTGAGCTTGTGTTTTTTGGAGTTCTTGGAATCAGCAGTGTTATTTTCTTATGTTCAGTCTAATTAAGGAAATAGAGATTCCTCTGAAAGACCTTTTTTTGATAGTATTTTCACCACTGCGCAAAAAAGACTGCCGGAGAACAGGCCTGTGATCACACTTGCTTTAATACATCTGATGGTAAAGAACATTGCTTTAAAATCTCATTACTGCTTACATCAGAAAACAATCACATGGAGCTCTTGGTCCTTTTGACTTTGAATGCATTATTGTACGTCGCTGTGAACAAAAGCATCTGCCAAATGACTGACATCAATGTAATGACGGCCTTTTCCACATTTCACGACGATACGTCCAATAGCTGCTGAGATATTTTTCTCGAAACCACAAATGTCAACCTCATGGTGGCGCTAAAGGAAAAGTCAGGGGATCGACAACATAATTGGGATTCTTCCTCTAGGAACCATGATAGGACAACATCTTGTGCCAGTTTATAAGGAAGGTATAGACATTCCACATGGATTGAATGGATGACGATGGAACGATCAACCAAAAGACAGACAAACCTTGCCCTCTGCTAACCATGATGCTAATTTTGCTAAAAAAATAAAGATACCAAGTGTAGCACAAGCCCATAGAGTGACGTAATGTAATTTTAAATCATGATATTTGATAAAGCTACAGTGCATGTCAACCCAGCTCCTATATACTGTAAGCTAGCAGCACAATGCTAAATGCAAACTACAGCCAGTTTGCTCTCCACTGTCAACAAAGGTTCTATGCGATGATGGATATCATGGGTGTAGTTCTCTATGTACCAATGGCTTTATATACGTTCAGATATGGATTTTCTTGGAACAAAAACTCTTCCCATTAGGTAAGAATGAAGGAACACCATTCAAAGTAATAGTAGCCATTATAAACCAGAATACTAGACAGCCTTGAGTGCAGCTACAGACGGACACCCCGGGCGGAGAACTGACAGCTTAATGCTCTGTGGAAATTATGTGACAAAGGTTGAAGGCTTTTGTTGGAAGTCTTTTTTCATTCATCCCTTTTGTCGAGGTACCTAATCACTGAAAAAGGAAAAAAAAAAAACACTACTGAATTCATGCAAACTGTCCAAGAATATAAAATTTAAACAGCTGGTGTAACAGTATGTAGTATGTAATAAAAAGAGGATGCTGATTTAAAGTAAAGATAATACACGCCATGTAGTAAAACAAACGATACACAGAGCAAAGAACACACACATAAAAAGAAGATGCCGTCACTCCGGCACAGTAAAAGCAAGGCCACACACCGACAGACATGTTCATGTTATTTACCATGTGAATCATCCAGAAAAGCCCACTTTCCACTTTAAACACTGGGGGTCACTGTCACATCTCTAGTCACAGAGGAGCTGTGGAAGCAGCTGAGGTCCACCCACAGGACTCAACTGAGCTCTTCACATAAAACCTTGAATATGACAGACGCAGTGACTGAACAGTGTTATTACTTCACAGCAGAATGAGGAGACTCATTTCACCCATGTGATGTGTTTCCGTCCCGTCCGCCTGAGTCCTCGGCCACTCACGGAAGACTGGTGGCCTCACAAACACACAGCTTGACTGCCCATCTTTGTAACTTGTCTCACGTTATTTGTCCCATTTCAGTTGTCCCACAGTTCTCCAGGGGGGGGGGAAAGACATTCAGCAGCGGGTGGTGCTTTGTGACCATTTTAACGGTAGGTTCAAGCTTCCATCAAGTTACAGAACATTGAGCACACCTAATTTGAACCTATACAATGACGCCACTGAAGTGTAACATTTGAAGATGACATCATGTTTATGTCTTACCATACATTTATGTTGTTCACTTTCTGCCGTGTTTCTAAGCTGCTATCCAAAGCTAAAGCATGTTGGCAATTACACTGTGGGTGATCATTAGTGTCATTCAAGCCTTGAGCATTTTGGCATCTGTTTGACTTCATTCAGTTTTAAGGGCTGGAAAGCCAGCCAAGCATCCACCCAACATTCACAATTTTACTTTCTTTGTTCTTTTATTCCAACCTCAAGTCTCTCCGTGGGTGTTTCGAATACACACGATTTGCCAGAATGAATCTTTTCCCTTCCAGCGTTGAACCTTTTTCATGTGAAGGTAGTCTGATGCTGAAAAATGCCCTTCCAAAATCGGACACACGTTGCCCAGATCCAGATACGTGTTGGCTGTCTTGCTCTCAGGAAGGGGGATTAAAGCCTAATGGGGCTCCTGATGTGACAGCAAACAGAGGCAGGAAAAATCCATCTTTAAAAGAGAAATATCATTAATTTGCAGCCTGGAGTCAGATACTCACAGCAACGTCTGAGCGACGCGATGAGGGCTCTCCTTGAAAAGGCAGTTACAACCCTGGCAAACGAGAGTGAATCTCCTATTAGGATAAAATGACTTTGAGAAGATCCCAATGTCATGATTACATAGGCTAGTGAGTCTAATCACAGTACGTGGAGCTGCTCACCAGTAACTCAACCTCTTTTGTTATTCACCCGTGTCTGTTTTTTTTGTTAGATTGCAGGATTTCTAAAAAGAATTTCTTCTGATTGTGATGTTGGGCTTTTTGAATAACTACTTGCTTGCTTATAACTGAAAGGAAATGCTTAAATACTATGTCATACAGCGGCTGTGTGAGGTTATACGCACTGTAGGCACAGAGCTAACATGCTAACATGCTCACAGCATGGGGGCAGGCTGCAGCATAGGTCATAAATCCTGTGTTTGCAAGTTAGACAAGGGCCAAACAACAAAATTAAAGTACACTTCATATAGATTTTAGTACATAATGGTGGACAAGGTGTCTCCGCCTCCTCCCATGGTACGGAAAATGAAGCCCAAACATCCCAGATACGATCGCTGTTATATTGCACCACGGCAGCACACTGGGAGCCAGAATCTGTGCAGAAGTGATGGCTGGAGTCATGATATCAAGGTCCCGCCCCATACACCTGCCTGACTAGCTGTCAATCATGATGTCACATCGCCTTTTTTACAGCATGATAAGTGATTAAAACCAAACACAGCAGAAGAATGTATACTTAAATGTAAATTTGCATGATAAGAGTTACATAAAATGACGGACACCATCTTTGAGAAAAATATATTTGAGGTGAGCTTTGTTTTTTTTTTTTAGTGTGGCCCATGTCCCATCTGCTAACAGGGGGGCAGATCGTGATGTTTCACCTTCACCTTATGGAAACTGTAAAGTTGTCCATCTTTATATACAGTCTGTGTTAAGCAGATGTTACATGTCGCATGTTCATTATCTGAATTTACCACAGATGACGCTGATAGGAATGTCATTAGTTAGCATTTGGTCATAAACCAAAGTATCAGACAAATGAAAACTTTGATCTCATGAATGCGCTTGATGAAAGTTTGGGGGGGGGGGATTACTGTAGTTATTAGGATTCATTTCCTGGGGATCACAAACGGATGATGCAGTTGTCCAGATATTTCTGGGCTCTCTGTCTGGACCAAAGTTGTGGTCTGACAACGTGTCTTGGTAGTTAAACTGTGTACTGCTGTGTAAACATCACTTTTGCTCCAAAGCCTTCTCAATGTCCTTGACAAGCCGAAGCCAAAGCCTGTTCACATAATCTCCATTGTAAAAGACTCTCATTCTGCACCCAGTCTGAATCAGTCACCTGGCCACCTCGTACTGGAGAGTAACTAAATGGATTTTGGCAGAATAGAACATTTAGTCTCTTGTCAATGATTGTGGCTGAAAAGAGGCTGCAGCCTGATGAGACGCAATCTACACATGTTGCAGTCAGTATTCAAATTAAGCTAAAACTTCGTTCAGTTCATCATTGTGAGACGAACAAGGGGGGGGGGGGAGAACAATATTAGAATCCTTAACAATCTTCACATGATTTACAGCCCATTAGTTCAGTAGCACCTACTGGTTCAATATGATAGGAATTTAATTATATCATTAAAAATGTGAAGAAACACCTTAACACTTCTTACAAGCTTTTATCACGTGAACTTCCTCAGCAGCTACTCAGTCGTCACAGAAATCATCCAACCATGTCTGCTGAAACGTTCTTGTGTCCATTTCAGCGGAGCTGTTTTATGCCACTTGGGGGCAGCAGAAACAAGCTGTAAACACACCACTCATGTATTATCACCTTTTAGGTTTACAGATACTGAGCAACATTATTGTTTATTTGTGGCCACCAGATGAATATAAGCCCAACAATAATCAGCGTTGTCTCTTCTCCACCAACTCCTGAGGAAATATGTGGTTCTTTTGCTGCTAAATGCAGCACTGGCTGTTAGCTAACTTTGTTTGTCCAACACTTGGTGGTAGGCAGCTAGTCTAGGTTACAGTGGATTTGTTAGGCCTGTTTTGCTTAAAACAGCTGCCTGCTGTGGCCACGAGGACAGTGGTGCTGTGAGGACAGTGGTGCTGTGAGGACAGTGGTACCGTTAGGACAGTGGTGCTGTGAGGACAGTGGTGCTGTGAGGACAGTGGTGCTCTGAGGACAGTGGTGCTGTGAGGACAGTGGTACCGTTAGGACAGTGGTACCGTTAGGACAGTGGTGCTGTGAGGACAGTGGTGCCGTGAGGACAGTGGTGCCGTTAGGACAGTGGTGCTGTGAGGACAGTGGTGCTCTGAGGACAGTGAGGGTGAAGCAAAGAGCAGAGCTGTGGCCCGTAGAACCCAAACCATGAGCTGACTGCAGATTTGATTGATAATTCTCATCA
This sequence comes from Pempheris klunzingeri, assembly GCF_042242105.1. NCBI lineage: Eukaryota > Metazoa > Chordata > Actinopteri > Acropomatiformes > Pempheridae > Pempheris > Pempheris klunzingeri. The sequence goes on along the minus strand of NC_092019.1, from coordinate 23,423,998 downwards.
CAAAACACCCCTTTCACTTACATGTCGTCATATAAAATATTGATTACAGCTGTTGAAGCTGAATTAAAATCCAAGATAATGAGAAATAATCAACAGTCAAAACAGTCATCAAATTCAGTACAACGCAGTCAGCACAAAAATCTCAAGCGGGATTGAACCATGCAGTCCTTT